>NC_048218.1:145108138-145159922 GCF_002007445.2 Ailuropoda melanoleuca | reverse complement strand
CGGGGGGGGGGGTGGACAGCCAGTCTTGAGCAAATGTGTGTTTTCTGCTTTATAGATAAAAAGAGAATATTATTGCACAAGGTTTATCAATACGGCCTTTGCAACACGTGTTTGTTCATTTTTAAAAAACTCTTAATGGAAAATGGTATTTTATTTGCTTAGATCTGTGCATTTTAAGAGTTTTTTAAAAAGCGCAAAAGAGCTCTTCTTGCAGCACAAAGATCAAAGAGAGTTGATTTCCTCCCACAGCTATTTCTTCAGGTGCTTTTCTTTTATTCTGAAATGTGATTTTCTTCTTCTTTTCAAAATGGTGCCCAGAATGAAAAAGCAATCTGTATTTAAATGTTTGCATTATACTTCTGCTATTCAAGAAATTGTGTGTGGCCAGGCATTTAGTGGTCGGATGACACTTAGGAGAAAACTAGAACAAATACTCAGAAATTGTACCTGTAATTTGGGGGAAATGTGTTCAAAATTAAAATTTAAAAAAAAACAAACTTTTTCCGAGAAGAGGCTCTGTGCACGGTATTATGATGGGGCTACTCTGATTCAGAACCCGTTGCCACGGTGACCAACCTGGGTGCCTCTGTGGGCTCCTAAGGGAGGCCAGGGTGGTAATTATATAAGCTGAAGTGCTGCAGGATAACCCCAGGAAGGCAGGACTGCCACAGTGCAATTTCTAGGAAACTATGATTTTAAAATTCATGCATCATAATGCCTTCTTCTTTTATATGGAAATCCACCACTTTAGTATTTTTTGTATGTAAATCTGGAAAGACTGATATAGTGGACAATAAAACTTAAATTCTGAACATCAGAAATGGCCAAGTGAACCATCTTGTACCCTGTTGAATGTATTTCCAACAATTCTGGTTTTTTTATGAATGGACATGGGACCAGCAATTAAATGCCTTACTATTTCTCCTAACATGCCACATGTGACTAAGTCCTTTTCCTTCATAAGTAATATAGAATAATTATAAACGTATAAGCAGGTAATTGCTTAGAACAATAAATCAACGCCAAGTTAAGAATGGTTAAGTTAACCAAGTTAATTTGGTTAAGCATGAAGGGCAATTAATACATATTTTTCAATGAAACATCTATTTAAGAAGAATTCATAGAAATTTTCTCAATCTTTTTCACATTTTGCATTTCACATTATCACATGTCATACACCATGCTTCTAGGAGACAGATAATTACTCGGCCTATAGGAAGTTGGTTTCTGGTGATGATGTTATGTTATTTCTTTATTCAACAAATACTTATTTAATAAGAAAACTAGGTACTTCACCTTAAACAAAATTTTTCACTTCCTAAGCCTTCACTTTCCTCATCTGTAAAATGAGTTAGTAGTGAGGGCCTTTCCAGCTGAAACATTTCCTTGTGCCAGAACTCACAAGATAAAATAGTTTGTATATCAGTCATGTAGACCTTCTACTTTGAAGGAAGAAAATCGCTATTTATTCAGTATCAATCATATCCTGACACCGAGCCAGACATTTTGCTAATATTACCTATGGCGCTGTAACATAGGTACTGTGCTCCCACTTAACAAATGAAGACACAGGGCACATGACTTGAATCTGCCCAACTCAAATTTCATGGACTTTGCATCGCACCATGCTGCCCACACACTAGTGAAGAATCGGCAGCCGCCTCTATGGATGGATGATCTTTGTGATGATAAAGAAATGAAAAGTGTGATTGCAGGATATGTCAAAAACTCTGAGACACTGCTTTTTTTTTAAATTATTATAGAACTCTGGAATCAAAGTGACAAAAGACTAAATTGACCTATCATGAAATAGGGATGTCCAGATTCATCCAAAGGCAACGGGATGTAGAAAGTGAATGCAATGCAGTGCAAAAACAATCCAAAAAATGGGACTTGGACGTTCGCTTACTGTTCATTAGTACCCACTTGAGTTTAGTCATACTCAAAGGATTAATCATTGATCTAGGTCTGACCACTGAATTTTATAAAAATTAAATACCGATAAAAATAATTATTGTAATGAGCATTTAACATGACCGATAGGACTTACTGCAGGCTTTCTTCATCAACCGGAGTGTTTTCCCTACTACTCCCCTGAAAGCACTTTCCCTCTCCCTGTATTTGAAGATGAGGCTGGTAATGATGCTACCATTCAGGTGCCTACATTTGTTTGCAAAACCGTTGTGCATTCTGCAAGCTCCCTCCATTACGCACATGGTTTTTCTCTTCAGTAGTTTTATAGACTTTTTCTGAATCAATACTGGCCCTTTCCTGTTCTGCCCAAAGAAGAGGCCCCCCAAATGCTTTATAACTCAGTGAATGCAATTCTGCCTCTTTATCTTTGAGACTTTTTTGCCTCAAGTCCCGATGTTATACCCCATCTCGTTTTTTTGTTGTTGTGTGAAAGAGTAGTCAGATGACAGATTTCATTTCCCAGAATTTATTACCTATTGTGTATTTGCTGTTCAGTCACAATGACCCCATCTGCATTTAGGTTGAATGGGGGGCCCCACCCTGACCCAATTTAATAAAAAAATAATGAGGCCACTCAAAGCTCATAGATGTGTCAGCACTATGAAAAGGGTCTATAATCAATGCAAATGTGATGTTTTCCTGCTTTGTGCAGCACAGAGGTTTGACACCCATCTCTTTTGCTGGATCAAATCAGACTCCCTCTTTGCTTTGAGAATCTAATGAAAGGTATGGACGCTCCCCTCAAAAAAAAAAAATGCATGTGCCTGGATAATTTATTGAAATGTTAATTGGTAGGTTGTTTCATGCTCTATTTTTCCCTCCCCCCTGTTCCAAGAATGTGGTCAAGCCTCTTGAGATGTGAACGGTGCCCCTGAGGTCGTACAGAGCACAACCTGCCAAGCCATTCATGGGAGGCCTCCTGAAAAGTTCAGGAGCCTTTGTATACCACCCAAGGATGGGGCTGGCAGATGATCGGTAATGACCGAGCTTGGCTTTCCTGCCGTCCAAGGCAGAACAGGGGCTTGAGGTCAAGTTTAAGTTGATTTAAAGTTTATTAAATAATGTGATATTTTTGCACCCTTGCGTGTAGATACAAGTTCCCATCCTCTGTAGAGGTGGATGCTCTCATGCACCATTTTACACAATATTTCCAAAGATTTGTGACCCTCGTCCCCTGACCCATCCTACCCCACCCTCTGAGATCCACAGTAAGAATTTTAACATTTATTAAGCACTTACTGTTAAGTCTTAACAAAGAATAATTCATGTATTTTTCATGAAGAGAAGCAAGGGTTGAAAGGTTAAATAACTTTCTGAAGGTCACACAGCTGTATCTAGAGAGGCAAGATTTGAATCCACAGACACGGGGCAGCAGTTCAGCTACACGGTTGCCACAAAAGCCATTGCACTAAGATGCTATCCTCAGGACTAGATTTTATTTCTCGTATATCTTTCTAGGTCTCCTAAAAAAAAAATCCTTTAGTAATCCACAACCCTGAACCAAGTCATAATACACTCAGTGCAAATCCCCATCCAGAGATCAGTCACTGTTCACACTATGACAGGTCAAAGGAGGTCCCAGCTGCGTGCCATCGCCTGACAGACCCAGCACCCCGGCACACCTCTTAGAAGAACCATGTGGCCCTCACTGCCTGTTTTGCCTCTCAAGACTTGAGATTCCTTATCAGAAAAATGGGGATGGTAAAAACACCTATGAGATGAGATTGTTGTGTAAATTATAAAAAAAGCTGGGCACATTAATTACTTGGCCTAGAGCCTAGGACACGGTAAGAGTTCGATAAACGGCAGCTCATTATTATAATTAAGCCACACTATTCTAATTGTGAAGACTTACCCTCAGTTGATATTTGTTTGTTGATAAGCAGACAAGGCCGTGGGGCTGAGAGGTCTTCTGTGACTCCTTTAAACTTGTAAATTCTTCTTCGGCATTACCAGAGTATTTTGAACATATTTCATTGCTGCATTTTAGATTCCATAAAAAACTGTATTTTCATGTATCTGTTTTGCCTAACTAGACTGCTAGCATCACGTTGATATTTGACATCTCAGTATCTAGGACAGGAGCAAGCACTTAGCCCGGAGCCTCCAGGGCCAGCATTGGTATCGTGTTCATTGTAAACGGTGCCCACCCCCTCCAGTTGCACCTTGCTGTGACCTGGGTATACCCAGAGTAAAATATGGCTCTAATAATAATGGCTCTGTGTGTTGGAATATTAGGCATGAAATCATATCTGAAATGGAATAGAAAAGGATAAAGTTCTGTATTTTCAAATATTTTCCCACCTTATATTAAGTTTCTTCTCCAGCTTTTTTGCGATACAACTGACTTATGAGTAATAATCTTTTTTCTGATTCTCCTAAGATGTCATTTAACTTTCTACTGTAACAGAAAACATGGAATATAGCAGTGTTCCTAAAGGCTGGATGGATGCATCCAACCGTCGAGTGGACTAAAGATTTTGTTAGGTGTCCTATAAGATTTGATTTAGAATTTAATATTGAGAAAAATAACATATCATTGACAAAACATAAAACTTCTTGCCTTTCCCCAGTTTATATAAATTGAGATCATTATAAGTCAAAATTGCTAACATAAAATGTCTTCAAAGCTGGTGCATAGAACTCCTGTACCAGTCATTTAAATGAATTCTCAAAGACTTGAAAAGAATCCTGATTTCATTCAATTTACTATTGATGTGTCTCATGGAGAGAAAGGTTGACTATTAACAAAATAGTCAGACTTGAGGAAAGATTTCAGAGAAAGAAAATGAAAAGCATTTAAATTTTAAAATGTAAATCAAGCTTTTAGCTTTAGAACAGAATATAATTCAGGCCAGACTAATTTCAAATTTATGATAATTTCATTAGCTCCATTGAAGCTTTCCTTGATCCAATCTGTAAAAGAGTAGTTTGCTAATTAATAATTACAAAATATGGGAGATATTTAAGGCGTTGTTTTCAAGCACTATTTGCATTTGTTGTTTTCAAGCACCATTTGCTCACAAGCTGCTAATTATAATTTTAATTAATTTATTAATCTAAGTCTAACAGAATCTCTAGTAATGCGTTATTATTCATTACTAATGTTATTGTAATTACTTAAAAATTATATAAATGCATTTATGTTCGAATAATATAATCCAGAATTTTTAAGGCAATTAAACTTCATTTGCTGGTATAGGCTTTGTGTTAGCTTTCAATTTACTCCAAAAGATTTAACAGACAACCTCTAAATTCCTACTCTCAACTGTAAGTGAAGGAGTGATCCACTATGAAGAAGTAAGTAAATAAAACAGTCTTACAAATATGTTAAAAGCCTGTCAATGATTTCTTTTTACTAAGTTGCAAAATTTTTATCTGTTTTAAATGCACACTCATCAGATAAAATAATTTGTTTAAGTTTTCTAATGCAATAGGACATCTTTCCACTTTAATTAAAACCCTTACATGCCCACAATTGTCATCATTTACTTTTGTTTCTCAAATTGTCCATGTTAATTTCAGTGATAAAATAGTAAGTAACAGTAATTATCATAATGGATGATTAAATTAAACACAACTTGTATCAATCTATGGTTGCTCTTCAAATGGTGCTATTTTTTTTCCGTATAAGTAGTTTTATAGACCTCACTGATCTAATCTTCCCCTTAAACCTCTGACAAATCTTTTTAGAAGTCACCCTGAGACCCTCCTTTCACATTTCTCTGGGTTTCCCTTGGGATTCCCACCTAAATTCTGTCTCTTTCCCCCTTTTATTTGCCTTTTATTTCAACTGTTGCCATGGAATCAACTGTAGTAATGATCCCCTATCAATAGCTGTCTGATATCTCAGAAGCAGCTCAATGCAGTAGCTCAGAGCGTCTCTGTGGCATTTATTTATATATGTAAACCCAGCATAATCTCAATTTTAAATATTCAAATGCTTTTTTAAAAAGATTTTATTTATTTATTTATTTGACAGAGAGAGACAGACAGCGAGAGGGGGAACACAAGCAGGGAGAGTGGGAGAGGAAGAAGCAGGCTCCCAGCAGAGGAGCCTGATGTGGGGCTCGATCCCAGAACGCCGGGATCACGCCTCGAGCCGAAGGCAGACGCTTAATAACTGAGCCACCCCCTCAAATGCTTTATCAATTGATGCATATGTTTTCTTGCTGAATTTGTATTTCTTTGCATAGAATTTTGTTGTTCTCAATAAGCATGATTTGTTAAATGACAAATAACATAAATTCACAGAAATAAATGTTCTTTATAGTCTCTTTCTAGATGACAGGCTGATCCCATGTGGATACCTCTATCTACCACAGTGAATATCCAGAAATAACAGAAAAGATGTGTGAGTTAAAAATCTACTACCACAGAGGAAAACATGAATGGGTAACCTCGGAGGAATCCTAGAAAGGTTTTAATCAAACACATGGAATTAAATATGAGGATAAAAACTACTAAAACATAAATAAGGTACTACACAGCCTACTAAAAAGAGTGCTGTTCTGGAGCCTGGTGGTTCCAGACAAAATGGAGGAAACACATTCCATTTTATTCTTCCCACTAATCACAATAAAAAAATCTTATAAAACTAGCGTAAGACACAGAAAAATCCGAAGGGAGGAGAAACTAAGGTGGAATGCTATGGACCTTGGGACTTGATAGAACAATCTGATAGTGAGTTTCCTGAGTTTTTTCTTGCCTCATGAATACCCACAGCCTGAATGCTAGACAAGCCCATAATCTAGAAACACCAAGAGTCACAGACAGAAAATAGCACCAAGAAAAGTCTGCTTTCTTTAGCCAGGGGATTAGGAAAAGCCTGGTCCAACAAGACAGAAACACTTTAACCATAGCTCCCTTTTCCTGAGGTAAACACCAAGAAAAACACAAATGGCTCTCCCACCATAATGGACACTACAGTCCAGAGCCAGTGGGCAGAGCTCTGTTTTTTGCCCTTCCCTCTGTGATTAGGAGAGGTGTCTCTCTCCCAAAGAACCTGTGGGCAGAACTCTGACTTCCAAATGCCCTTTTCAGCAACAGGCATAACTTGAGGCATAACTCTGACTTTGACTCTCTTCTACTAACAAGAAGGTGCTCCTTGCCCAGACAGCCTGTGTGTAGATCTGACTTATAAGCTCACCTCAGTTCCTGGGAGGGGACATCCCCACATGAGTCAGAAGGTAAAACCTTATCTTCCAAACTCTGCTGTGCAATAGAGAGGTGGTACCCCTTCACCTATTCAGACAGTGCTGAGAGACTGTAGCATGCAGTGTTGTCATCTGAGTAACATAGGCAGAGTAGATCAGAATAGCATGGCAGAGACTTGACAAACTAAACTGACATTTGAACTACAGCACACAAAAGGAGCTTCAAACTATACATTCTGAACCTAAACAGTTTGCTAAAGAAGATTTTTTTAAATTATTTTTTATTATATTATGTTAGTCACCATACAGTACATCCCCAGATTCCGATGTAAAGCTCGATGCTTCATTAGTTGCGTATAACACCCAGTGCACCATGCAATACGTACCCTCCTTACTACCCATCACCAGTCTATCCCATTCCCCCACCCCCCTCCCCTCTGAAGCCCTCAGTTTGTTTCTCATAGTCCATAGTCTCTCATGTTTCATTCCCCCNTTTCTTTATCCCTTTCTTCCCCTACCGATCATCCTAGTTCTTATGTTCCATAGATGAGAGAAATCATATGATAATTGTCTTTCTCTGCTTGACTTATTTCACTTAGCATTATCTCCTCCAGTGCCGTCCATGTTGCAGCAAATGTTGAGAATTCGTTCTTTCTGATAGCTGAGTAATATTCCATTGTATATATGGACCACAGCTTCTGCTAAAGATTTAATAGGAAGTAGAGTCTTATAACACAACTCTCAAAATGTCCAAGATACAGTACAGAATTTTGTCATATGAAGAATCAAGAAAATGTAGACTTAAATGCGAAAAGACAAGTAATAGTTGATAATACTTAGATGACACAGATGCTAGAATTGTCTGAACAGGATTTTCAAGAAGCTGCCAAAAAACGCTTAAGCAAGCAATTGCAAACACTTTTGGAACAAATAAAAATTAGAAAATATTATCAACGAATTAGAAGATGTAAAGAAAATCTAAATGGAAATTCTAGAACAGAAAAATACAATAATCTAAGTAAAAAACTCAGTGGATGGGCTCAAGAACAGAATGGAAATACCAAGGAAAGAATTAGTGAACTTTAAGATAAGTCAACAGAAATTATTCAAACGAACAAAAAAAAAAAAGAAAGAAAAAAGGAAAAAGAAAGAAAAGAATTTTTTAAAATAAATTGAGCCCTAGGGACCATGGGAAAATAACAAGAAATCTAACATTCATGCCATCAAAGTTGCAGGAGGAAAGCAAAAAGAATACAGAGCTGAAAAAAAATATTTAAAGAAATAATGGCTAAAATCATCCCAAGCTTGACGAAAGATATAAACCTACAGATTCAAAAAGTTGAGTGAACCACAAACAAAATAAACCCCCAAAAATCCATACCTAAATATATCATAGTCCAAATTCTGAAAATTGAAGACAAGACAAAAACTTTTAAAAGCTGTTAGTGGAAAAACAAAACAAAACAAAAAAACACAAACAAAAAACCCCCAATATATTACCTACAGGGGAATAATGATTCCAATACTAGGTGATTACTAATAAGAAATCACGGAGGTCAGAGAAAGTGGTACAAAATTCTGCAAGTGTTGAAAGAAAAGAATTGTCAACCCAAAGTTCTATAGCCAGTAAAAATATGCTTCAGAAACAAGAAAAATCAGTACATTCAACATTAAAAACAAAGGCTAAGAGAATTTGTCACCAGCAAAATAAAAGAATAGCTGAAGGAAACACTTCATACAGAAACAAAATGATTCCAGAAGAAAACTAAGAACATCAGAAATGAGGAAAGAACAACATAAAGGGTAAATATATTGATAAGTCCAATGGAATAGTTTTTCCTTACAATTTTTTAAAAAAATGTGCATAACAGTTTAAAGTAAAAATTATAATGCCTGATACAGTTCTCAGTGTATGCAGAAGTAATATTTTAGGACAACTATATTATAAAGGGGGAGGGTAAAGTAACCTAAATGGTGGTGATGTATCCACATCCCACTTGAAGTGGCCAAATACTCCTAACAGTAAGACTACAATAAGCTGTCTTTATTATAATCCATAGAACAACCACTTAAAAAATTATATGAAGAGACAGACTCAATGAATAACACCACAGATAATCAAAATGGAATACTAAAAAAGTATTTAAGTAGCCCAGAACAAGACAAAGGGCAATGGNGGAGAAAAAAAAAAAAAAAAAAAAAAAAACAGGGAACAACAACAAAAAAAAACAAATGATAAAACAGCAGACATAAATTCTGAAATGTCAATAATTACCTTAAATCTAAAAGGCCTAAACATGTCAATTAAAAGACAAAGATTGGCAGAGTGATTCTTAAAAACAACATGACTGACTACATGATCTATACCAAATATGCCTCAAATGGAATGCTATTATATAGGACCTATATAATGTAGCTTAAAGGTGAAAGGATAGAAAAAGGATAGCATGCCAAACACTCATCAAAAGAAAGTGGAAGTGGTTATGTTAATATCAGATAAAGTAGACTTCAGAAGAAAGAAATTATCGGTGACAAAACAGGACATTTTGCAATGCACAAGGGTCAATTGCCCAAGAGATGTAACAATGGTAAATGTGTATTCAGCAAATAAGAGAGCTACAAAGTACACAAAGCAAAAATGGGAACGAACAGAGAAATAGTGAAATCTACGATTATAGCTGGGGATTTTAATACCCTTTTGTTAGAAATTTGTAAAAACAGTAGAAAAAATATCAGCAAGGATTTTAAAGAATTGAACAATATTATCAACCTGTGAAATCTAACTGATGTTCATGAGAACATTTCACCCCAAAACAGCAGAATCCTCATTCTTTTTAAGTGTTTATAGGGCATTCACCAGAGACTGTTTCTTAGATCATAAAATAAACCTTAACAAATATAAAAGAACTGGAATCATGTAAAATATGTTATCTGAACATAATGGAATTAAACTAGAATTCAATAAAAGAAAGCGAACAGAAAAATCACTAAGCACTTAGAAATCAGACAATCTACTTCTAAATAATCCCCGTGTCAAATAAGTAGTCTTGAGAGAGATTTTTTGAAAAGTCAACTGAGTTAAAATGAAAACACGAAACTGTGGAAAACTATAATGAGATACCACTGCATCCTTACTGGGAAGGCTTAAAAAAAAAAAAAGTGACAGCACCAAATTCTGGTGAAAATCTGAAGAAACTAAATCTTTCACACATTTCTGATTGGAATGTCAAATGGTGTAGCTACTCTGGGAAACAGTTTGGCAGTTTCTTAAAAAACTAAACATGCAAGTATTACACTACCCAGCAATTACACTCCTGGGCATTTATCTGAGAAAAATGAAAACCCATGTTCACACATAAACTGACAGATGAATGTTCATAGAAGCTTTATTTGTTACAACCAAAAACTGGAATCAGTCCAGATTCCTTCAACGGGTGAATGGTTTAACAAACTGTGGTATTCACTGACCTTGGAAAACTACTGAGCCATTACTTAAAAATGAACTCTGCAACATCTCCAGAAAATTCTGTTGTCCCAAAAAGGTCAAGCCCTTAAGATTGCATATGGTATGATTCCACTTTTATACCAATTTCGCAATGATTTTAGAAAAAGAAGGCAAACCAGTGGGTTAGGGAGGGGAAGGGTGGCGGAAGAGAGGTATTGATATAAAAGGACAGCATGAGGGATCCTAGTGGCAGTGGTGTTGGAACTCTTCTGCTTGACTGTGGTGGTGGATACATGAACATATAGAGGTGATAAAAATGTGTAGTCCTTATATACCCACCCAAATGAGTACAAGTAAAACTGGGAAAATCTGAATAAAATCAATGGATTTTCTCAATGTCAATATCCTAGTTGTGATATTCTACTATAATTTTTCAAAATATTATCATTGAGGGTACCTGGGCAATGTGTACAAGGGATCTCTCTGTATGGCTTCTTACAACTGCACGTGAACCTACAATTATTTCAATAAAATTTTCACTTAAAAATCTCTGTGCTCTGTGGTTAAAGCAGTACTTAGAGGAAAATGTATGGGACCTCTAACCACCTCCTAATCCCTGGAACCTGTGAATATATTATCTTACTTGGCCAAAGGGACCTTGCCAATGTGATTAAGGTTAAAGACCTTCAGATGGGGAGATTATCCTGGATTACCCAGGTTATCTCAGTCTAACCATATGAGTCATAAAACAGTGAGAACCTTTCCTGGCTACAGTCACAGATATACAACAACAGAAAAAGGATTGGAGAAATGCCATGTTGCTGGCTTTGAAGATGAAAGGACAGCCACAAACCAAGGAATGCTGGTGGCCTCTAGAAGGAACCAGATTCTCCCCTAGACCTTCTAGAAAGGAATGAAGCCTTGCCTACATCATGATTTTACCCCAGATCTCTGACACCCAGAACTATAAAACAATAAATCTTTTGTTGCTTTAAGATGCTAAAGCCATGGTGATTTGTTATGGCAGCAATAAAAAACGAAAACAAATAGTCATTACGGGAATGCACATTAAAACCATGACCATCTACACACCTATGAGAATAG
Organism: Ailuropoda melanoleuca; assembly: GCF_002007445.2. Lineage (NCBI taxonomy): Eukaryota > Metazoa > Chordata > Mammalia > Carnivora > Ursidae > Ailuropoda > Ailuropoda melanoleuca. Next base: position 145,148,243 of record NC_048218.1, on the reverse strand, counting down.
CTGAAACAAAAATTACTGACAATAGCAAACACTGGAGAGGATGCAGAGAAACTGGATCTCTCATGAATTGCTAATGGGAAGGTAAAATGGTATGGTTACTCTCGGAAACAGTTTAAAAGTTTCTCAAAAAACTGAACATGTAATTATCACATGATCCAGCAGTTGCACTCCTGGGCATTTATCTTAAAGAAATGAAAATGTGTGTTCACACAAAAATCTATGAAGTAACATTCATTGCAGGTTTATTTGTAACAGCCCCAAGCTGGAAATAATCCATATGTCCTTCAATGGATGAATAAAGAAGCCGTGGAACATCCATACTATGGAATAATTCTCAGCAATAAGTAGAAACAAAATACAACAACTTGACACATGCAAGAGCATTATTCTGAGTGGAGAAAACCAGTCAATCTCAAGGGATTAAATACTGTACGACTCTATTTGCATAACATTCTCAAAGTGACGAACTCTAGTGATGGAAAACTGATCAGCGATAGCCAGGGATTAGGGTTGCAGAAAATGTATGATCATTAAGGGATAACATGAGAGACTTTATTTGTGATGATGAAACAGTTCTGTATTATGATTGTGATGGTAATTATTGAATCTATGTGATGAAATTTCATAGAACTAACCCCCTCCCCAAATGCCCAGTATATAGCAGCAGCGTTCATAATAGACAAAAAGTGGAAACAACCCAAATGGCCATCCGCTGATGAATGGATACACAAAACGTGGTATATGAATACAATGGAATGTTATTTGGCAATAAAAAGGAATGAAGTACTGATACGTGCTATAACATGGATGAAAACATTAGGCAAATCTATACAGACAGAAGGTAAATTAGTGATTGCCTAGGACCAGAGGGAGGAGAATCTAATGGATAAGGTTTTCCTTTTTTGAGGTAATGAAAATGTCCTAAAATTAGATTCTGTTGATGGTTGCACAACTCTGTGAATATGGTAAAAATCATTGAATTGAAAACTTTAAATGCACAAAATTTGCAGTATATGAATTGTATGGCATATGGTATATATGAATCATATCTCAATAAAGCTTTTCTTTTTTTCTTAAAGGAGTGCCTGCAAAAGCGGGTGAAATCTGAATGACGTCCGTACTCGAGTTCCTAGTATTGTAGCAACATGAGTAGCTCAGCTCTGACCACAGTGTCCTGAGTGCGGGGAGTACAGGCATTCTTTGTGCTGTTGTGCAACAGCCTGGGAGTCTGAAACTGTTTCAAAATAATTTTAAGAAAAGGGTGCTGCTCCACGCACATGGATGAAAGAAATCTGAAGTAGGAGGGAGCCCTGGGGCAGTGATAGCAAGATAACGGGGTTGCTCCAGTGGGAGCAGCCGAGTAGGGCAAGCATTCCATGCTTCTCCATGTAGAGCAAGAAGCAAGAGCCTTCAGCCCGCCACGATGACTGTAGGGGCCTCTATTGACAAGGCGGGACGAGGGCCTTAGAGTCAGGGTCACAGGCAGGAGGAATGAGCAGGGCCCATCTCAGAGACTAGCTATAAGTACCCCAAATCAGTAGTCTATTCCGCCACAAGCCCTCCCCCTCCCCCATCCCAAAGTGACTGGAGGTGCTCTGCCAGGCCCTGGCCAGGATCGCTTCAGGAATCTCCTCCATGTACAGCCTGGAGTAAACTGATAGAGCTTTTCCATGATGGCCTAATAGGACGTCACAAATACTAGATGGACATAGGACCATCTCTCAGTTGAGAGAAGCCAGCATCACAGAAGAGAGACACGAAGCGTGGGAGAACGCACACACACAGAAAGCGTTAATAGAGGGGGCAGCACTGGATTTTAGAAACACCATCATTGCTCCATTTAATACATATTTCTTGGTCTCTCCAATAGGTACCTGGCATTCTTTTAACTACTGGAAATACGATGATAAACACAGCAGGCAAGGTCGCTACCATCAGGGACATTCCAATTTACTAATGGGGAAAAAATAAATAAAATATCAAAGGACAAAAGCAGAGTAAGTAAAGGGTGGGGAAGAGAGCAAAGGAATGTGTGTGTGAGCGTCTTATGTGCTGCTCTGGCTAAAGTAGTCAGGGAGTATCTCCCTGATGAAGAGGTAACCTTTGAGCACGGATCTGAATAATGTGTGTGAGCAAGCCTTATCACATCCAGGGGAGAAGGGGGGGAGCAGGGAGGAGGAGCAGGTATAGGTACAGGGAGGATCTGAAATGTTGACAACAGCAGGGAGACCAAAATGCTCGGAGCAGAATGGGCAAGGTGGGGGAGTACAGGGATCCCCAGGAACCTGATCATCTAGGACATTCTAGGTCATTTCAAGAACTAGTGATTTCATTCAAAGCTTAATTAATACTCTATACCGAGAGATGTAAGAGAGTATTTTAAACAGGAACTCTTTAAAAAGAATCAACTAGTAGTCATGTAAATTAAAGGCTTCGTCTTTGAAATGAATCATTCAATAGATGAGTAGAACAGCAGATGGGACACAAAAAAGGAGCAAATTAGTAATCTGGAGGAAAAACCCAAATATTTTTTCTTCCCCAGAATACAGGACAAACATACAATTAAAAGATGCAAAGTAAGACAAGGAAGATAGAGACTCAAAAACCCACCCAGAAGATTCAAATTTTATCTAATACAAGTGTTAGAAGATACCGTTAGAAAGTCCTTATAGGAAAAATGGAGAAGAGATGATATTCAAAACAATACAAATGTAAACATATACTTGAATAATCCATTAAAAGTCTTCGATATATAAGAAATAGCAAACTCCGCACATAATAAGGATATAAATACTTATCAAATATCCATGGATCCTTACAAAATTTGACCATATACAACACAAGATACACAGTTATTTTATAAGGTTATTATAGTCTCAAAACGAAAACAAGGCAAATTCCACCCAAGAAATAAACTTAGAGGCCAATTTCTCTTAAGAAATAGAAGTAGGTTCCTAAACAAATATTGGCAAATCAAATCTGACAGTGTATTTAAATAAACAAAAACACCCAAACAAGACCAAGTACAGTTGATCTTCCTTTATTAATTGTTCACTATTTTTAAAAATAATCGATGTAATTTTCCATGTTAACAGGTTAAAGTTGAAACAATAGGGTTATGTCAAATGATACAAGTGAAACTTTGGGCAGATTTCAACATTTGTGTATAACTTACTTTTTGTTTTTTCGGATACAAAAGATTTAAGGAAAGGCTCCCAGGACACACCATCAAGTGAAAGGGGGAAGGTCAGGGAATGGGAAGAAGTTGAGCATGGGTATGACTTCATGTGAAGTCCCAGTTTCAGTCTGCTTGGCTTTTCATAGAATTGTCAAGCCTTAAGTTTTCAGTGATCCAGAAATCATTTTGTTCAGTAGTTGGGTGACTGAGATCTTCACTAATCCCTTCTCCAATGCTATGCCTTTCTTTATGTAGAGCTGTGTTTCTGACCTATAGCCTTTTCTTTTCTCTGAAAAACTTATTTTAACATCTCTCGCATGGCAGATCTACTGATGAAAAAAAAATCCCTGTTTTCCTTTATCTGAGAAGGTCCTTATTTCTCCTTCACCTATATTTATTATTTTTAAAGTATATTTATTTAAGTAATCTCTACACCCAACAACCCAACATGGGGCTTGAACTCACAACCCCTGGATCAAAAGTTGCATGCTGTTCCAACTGAGCCAGCCAGGGACCCCTCTCCTTCACTTTTAAAGATTAATTTTACAGGGTACAGAATTCCAGGTTGGTGGGGTGTGGAGGTGGGGAAGGTTCCCTCTACACTTTAAATATTTCACTTCACTCTCTTCTTGCCTGCATGGTTTCTGAGGAGTCTAATGTAATTCTGTAATTTTTAAAGAATATTTTATTTATTTATTTACTTATTTATTTATTTGAGGGAAAAAGCCCATGCTAGTTGTTTGGGTGTTGAGTTTGTTAAGTTCTTGATAGATTTTGGATACTAACCCTTTGTCAGATATGTCATTTGCAGATAACTTCTCCCATTCCAAAGGTTGCCTTTTAGTTTCATTGATTGTTTCTTCACTGTGCCAAAGGTTTTTATCTTGGTGGAGTCCCAATAGTTTATTTTTGGTTTTGTTTCCCTTGCCTCAGGAGACGTATCTAGTAAGAAGTTTCTATGGCCGATGTCAAAGAGGTTACTGCATGTGTTCTCTTCCAGGATTTTGATGGTTTCCTGTCTCACATTTAGGTCTTTCATCCATTTTTAATTTATTTTTCGTGTATAGTGTAAGAAAGTGGTTCAGTTTCATTCTTTTGCATGTGGCTGTCCAGTTTCACCAACACCATTTGTTGAAGGGACTTTTTCCTATTGGATATTCTTTACCGCTTGTCGAAGATTAGTTGACCATAGAGTTGTAGGCCCATTTCCGCGTTTTCTACTCTGTTCCATTGATCTTATGTTTCTCATTTTGTACCAGTACCATACTGTCTTGATCACTACAGTTTTGTAATATAAACTTGAAGTCCAGAATTGTGATACCTGCAGCTTTATTTTTTTTCAAGATTGCATTGGCTATTTTGTGGTTTCATACAAATTTTAGGATTGTTTGTTCTAGCTCTCTGAAAAGTGATGGTCTATCAAAATACCACTGACTTTGTGGTTTTTAACATCCTGGACTTGTGGCTTCCAACACCCTGGGGCTGACAGACCAAGAGCTAGAGCTGTGGAACAAGCGCTGGCCTCTTCAACCTCTGCCCCACGGTAACCTATAGCTTCATGATAATATATTTACATTGTGCTTTCGACCTTCCCTCCTCCCCCATGCCTCACCCTGCACCCACAGGGGAAGATGGGAATGACAGTTTCCACAATAATGTTGTAGGGCCAAAACCTCCCCCTCACACCCAGTAGGAGGAGTTCCTCAGATGACTGGAAACGATGTCAGCTGAAGAAAAGACACCCCTAACCCTAACCCCATGCAGGTGCCCCTCTGGGCCTGCCTGCTCTCCCAGCTTGAGAATGCATTGTCCTTCATCAACTGCTTTGTGCTTGTCACCTTCCTTCTGGCTGTCTTTACTCGATCCCGGATCCCCACATAAATCTTTCCTGGGGAATCCAAGAACCGAGACCTCCATTCACACAACACAGACTCTCCCACCAGTAACAATTATTGCTTCAAATATTGTTTCTGTTCCTTTCTCTCTTCTTCTGGTGTTCCCACTTGGCATCTATTATGCCCTCTATAGTGGTCCCACAGTTTTTGGATATTCTGTTTTGTTTTTTTCAGTCTTTTTTCTTTTTGCTTTCCAGTTTTGGAAGTTTCTATGGTCATATCCTCAAGCTTGGAGATTTTTTTCCTCACTGTGTCCTGTCCACTAATAAGCCCAACAAAGGTATTCCTCATTTCTCTTACAGTGTTTTTCATCTTTAGTATTTCTTTTTGATTCTTTCTTGGATTCTCATCTTTCCACATACATTATCCATGTGTTCTTGCACATTGTCTACTTTTTCCACTTGAGCCCTGAACATATTAATCATAGTTGTTTAAATTTCTGGTCTGATCTTTCCAACATCCTTGCCATGTCTGCTGTTTGTTTAGTCTCTTTAAAATGTGTTTTTTGGGATGCCTGGGTGGCTCAGTCAGTTGGCCGTCTGCCTTCAGCTCAGGTCCTGGGATGGAGCCCCGAGTTGGGCTCCCTGCTCAGCAGGGGAATCCGCTTCTTTCTCTCCCTCTGACTCTCCCCCCACCCCGCTCATGCTCTCTTTCTTTCTCTCTTTCAAATGAATAAATAAAAATCTTCTAAAAATTTTTTTAAAAAATTTAAAAATGTATTTTTTGCCTTCAGTACATCTTGTAAATTTTGGCCTGATAGCCAGATATGATATCCTGATCAAAAGGCACGGTTGTGAGAAGGCCTTTAGTAACGTTATGGTAGGGTGTGGGAGGAGGGGAAATGTTCCATAGCCCTGTGGTTAGGTGTCATTCCTTTAGTAAGCCAGCGTCCCTGGACTGTGAACTCTAGTGCTTCTTACTTTTTTTGCCTCTTAGGTGAGAAATGGTGGCTGTAGGGGGCTGGAGTTGGTATTTCCCTTCCTCCAGGTAGTGTAGGCTCTGATAAAACCCCAGCAAGTTAAACTCCTGTAAAATAGCTTCTCCTGAGGGCAGGCTTTGTGAAGAAGAAAAGAATGCAATGGAATATTTTACAATGGTTACTTTTCTCCTCTCTCTGCCAGAAGCACAGGGGACATTTCTTTGATAGTTACTGTGAGAAACTGGTGGGGATCCTACCGAGGAAACTCAGAAGTGTGGGGATGTCCCCCACCCCCACCCCGGACTGGATCTTCCTGGAGTTTTTAACATGCAAACTGGTCCAGATGGAGCCGACAGCAATTCACTAATTACAGTCCAGGTTTTCCTACCACAGCACTGCTTCCAAAAGAGGTTTTTCCTCACCGATTTCTGTTCCAGTAACTTATAAATCTCTGTATCCCCCTGTTTGTCTCTCCAACTTGGGAGGTAGTGGTTTACCCGGTGATCTCACTTCTGTGATAGAGCTAAACAGAGTTCTTTCTTTTTCAGTTTGTTCAGATTTTTACTTGTTTTAAGGATGGAATGGTGATTTTTAAGTTTCTTTAACTTGAAAAAAGGTACCTACCAAAAACCTAAGCCATATTCAATGACAGAACTTTAGAAACAATTCAGTTAAAGTCATCTCCTCCCTTTTTACTATTAGTCAACGTATCTTGGAGGCTTTACAATTTATAAATACTAGAAAAGGTGAAACAAAACTCTTTCTTTGCAGAAAATATTATTTTCTACTAGAAAATCCAGAGCAATAAACTAACAAACGTTTAGAATTACAAAGAAAGTTTAGTTAGGCATAAAATACAAGGTTAATTTTTAAAATATTTCCATGTATCAGTAAAAATAAAGTAGGAAATACAATTTTTTAAAAGACCCTTTCACATAAGCAACAAAATCATTAAGTATTTGAAATAAAGTTGATTTAAAATTTGTATAAGACCTTTGTGGAGAAGCTATGAAACTTTATTGAAAAACATAAAAGAAAACTTGAATATATTGAAAAGAATTCAACATTTTATTAGAAGTCTTAAGCAATGAAAGAGATAGAAAAAACAAAGTATAAATGGTAGAAAGGAAGATTTAAAATTGGTCTTTTTCGCAGTCAATAATATTGATTTCTCAGAAAATTAAAGTGAATCCAAGAAACTGGCAAGACATTTTCTTGGATATTCAGCAAGGGAGGATAGAAGTATGATCTACATGCAAAAATTAATATCCTCCCTAAAACCACTTAGTAGCTAATCAAAAAATATGTTAGAAATAACTGAACTATTTGTAGTGGGTTGAATCATGTCCCCCTAAAATTCATGTCTATCCAGAACTTCAGAATACGACTTTATTTGGAAATTGATTTTTGCAAATATAATTAGTTCAGGCTCTTGAGATGTAATCATCCTGAACTTAGGACAGGTCCTACATCTAATGACTGATGTCTTCAGACATCAGAAGGGAGAGGGAGATTTTGGGGACACAGGGAAGAAGGCTACATGAAGACAGAGGTAGAGATTGGAATCAGGCTGCCGCAAACCAAGGAATGCCGGGGCAAGCAGAAGCTGGAAGAAGCAAGGAAGAATCCTCTCCTCAAGCCTTTGGAAGAATTATGGTCCTGCCCGCACCTTGATTTTGAACTTCAAGACTCCAGAACATTGAGACAATAAATTTCTGTTGTCTTAAGCCACCAAGTTTGTGGTAATTTTTTATGACAGTCCTAGGAAACCAGTACAACAATTCATGATACCACAAAAAACAAACAAACAAACAAACTAAAAACCAAAAAGCCCTATAAATTCCCTAGGAATAATTCCAACTACAAATGTATACAATCTTCATGAAAAAAATCATATAGTTTTACAGAAAAGCAAAAAGAAGACCTCAATAAATGGGTAAAAAACAAGTTCGTGGATGGGATGAGTCACCATTTTAATGATATCAATTCTCCAAAAATTAATCTATAAATTCAGTATGCCCCATATAGGAGATCAATAGGATGTTTCATAAACTTTCACATGTTAATTATAAAGTTTATATGGAAGTGTAAAATTTTAAGAATAACCAAGATATTTTTGTTTTGAAAAAAAATAACAGGGCTGGAGCAATAAAATTTGTTCAATCTAGTATGTAATCATATTATAGCTTTATAGTGATTAAAATAGTGTTATTGGCACACTAAAAAACCAGATCAATATAAAAAGAATAAAAATTCCAGAAACAGACCCAAGGATGTATAAGAAAGCCAAATTCCAGAAGCATTGCAAATGACAAATGAATATCCAAAAACATATTTAGCTTCACAAAGATTCTTAAGAATACAAATAAAAAGGAAAATGAGAAAATTTAATGTTTGTGTTTCATAATCATTAATGAAACATTAAGAGAACTTAAAAATTGCCTATTTATAATTTTTTTGATATATGAGTTAAGTACTTGCAAAATTTTTGTTGGTTAAATTAAACAATGTAGAACTTTAAAGGAAATAAAATATGTTAGTTTCATGAACACAGGTTGAAATTAAAAATTTAAATAATTTTATAAACTGGTTTTAATATTAACAAGCACCTCTTACAAGTGATTGTTAAAATTTGCTATGAACAGGTATTTGTAAGCACTACCTCAAATATAATAAACAGGTTTCATAATCAGTAACTTCAATAAACTATTACATTTTAAAACCAAAATAACCTCTGAAGAGTGTTTTCTGTAGCAAAAAAAGCCATCCTCAAGGCACAAAAAAAAATTAGTTGACAATATTGTTTAGTAAACACATATGATACAATAATACCATATGTTTCTATAGGTACAAATAATAGACAAAGAAAAGAATACATAAGAAACTAAGAATAGTGTTTTCCCTCAGAAAAAGGCCAGGGAGATTTGAATTTATCAGTAACTGTTGAATATTTTGCAATGCAAAAGCATTCATGTATTGCTTATATAAGTAAAAATAAAGAAAATTTTTCGTCAGGTCATGTGTACCCATTTTGGGTTCGATAATCAGGGTCAATATACTTATGACTCTCTATGTTGTCCCAAAATTAGTCTGTGTAAGACAAAGTTATTCTGGCTCCTTTTATAGCAACAGAAAGCCACACTCTAGCAGTAACATTTCCCACCACCTTCCTACATGAGGAGCTTTATACAATGGGTAAAACTAAACAATACAAACAAGACTCAGAGTGTAATTTTGGTACTAATGCTGAGAATTTAGTTGTATTTGTCAATATTATCATGGCAAGGGTAAGATATCTTATAATGGTTTATGGAATATCAGTGAAAGAAATAGAAAAGCCTACTCAAAAGCAGGCTCTGGGGTGGGGAGTTATTGACATACAAGACCTTATTTTCCAAGCACAGCCTGGAGAAAACACTTATTTTGGAGAGCTAAAGGTAGAATTCCTCTTGGGGGGCTAAGACTTTGTTTGCTAGCAAAAGAACCTGCTGCCAGGTTGGGTGTGAAATGATAGGCTTCCAGGCAAGGTCTGGAAGAGAAGGCAGAACTAAGGGAAGACTGCATCCTTGGCATAAAGATTTCATCCTCGGGCAAAAATGGAAAGGTCCTAATATTGAAGCCAAGCGTCCTTGGATCGAAGTCCTTTTAAAATTATCATCTATGATCTTGTCTTGAAGAACAAATAGGCAAAATAAAGAGCTCAGATACAGAGGTTTCTGGGAGGTGGGGTGTCTAATTAAAATTGCTGTTACCCGTTAAAACCTTGTGCTTAGAAATTTTATTAGTTTGTAAAATTATGGGGTTTTAACATTAATTAATTAATTTATTTCCTAAGAAATAGGCCAGGAGTGCATATTGTCTTCCCTGGCTGAGGCTTTAGTAATATCTGACAGGATTACAAAACTGCTTGATAAAATTGTGTGTAAAAATTTGCCCAACACAGGAGACAACACCACCCTGACCTGGAACCTAGAGCCAGGAGCTGAAGATCTGTCCGACTTCCTTTGCTCCTACATGTTAGTTCTTAGAAGAGCAAGTCCCAGGCTCTACAGGTGAGATACCTAACTCCTGGGTTCAGAACCACCCCTCCCTATCCCAGGTGAGTAGGGGCTCTCCCCCTGCCAAAGGGCAGTCTCTAGGGATGACGGCAATAAAGATCATTTCTGTTCCTACATAATCAGAATGTTAGGTACAATTAATCAATGAAAGGCCAGTTGGAATTATTTACAGAGAAACATCCTTCAGTGCTTTCCAGGGACAATAAGAAAACACAGAGAATGTGGTTTTTGCCCTTGGAAACCCAAAAGGGAGAAAGACGTGCTGGACAAATGGCTTGATGGGCCAGGAAAATAGCAGGACTGCTGGGCTCAAGGAGAAATAAGGACCAGAGGGAAAAACACAGTGATGAAGATGACTGAGAGCTCGAACAAGGACAGGTAGAATAAGGTAAAGTAATAGTAACTTTCATACTGTTTATTTGGCTGTGCTGTGATGCTACTTTCCTCCATCCCCTACCTACCTAAATCTTCAGTGCCACATGTATTAATGGTCTTAGTGATTCTTAGTTGATAATTAAAGGAAATGAGAGGGAGCTGCATACCACAGGAGGGTGGGAAGAGAAGAGACACAAGGTACAAGACACAGAGCAGAGATGGAATTCCAAGTAAACAAGAAAGAAGGGTGATATAAGCCCCTGAACTTCATGCCAAGGAATCTTTGTAGAGATTTAGTGTGCCGATTATGGAGATGGAGCTTGAGCGAGTGCAAAATATATATTAAAGAGAATGATAATCCCAAAGTTTGGTGGTTTGGGGACTATCGAGGACTCTGTCATGTGGATTACATAGTCATTGACATCAGACATGGAGAAATAAAAAGCTCAAAGAATGGTTCTATGTATTCCTGTGGACTCTGACACTCACCATCTACTTCTTTATCCATCATCTGCCCACCCATCACTGACCTTATCATCTTGCCCACCCCCAATTTTCCTCAAAAACATGTTCTATTTCCCTTAAACTTTTAATGGTTTTTTTCAAAATCTGAGAAATTCTTTTTCTTTTCCTTGGTAGAACAGTGAGTCTGTGGCCACACCAACCTAAATCCAACAAAATGCAAAATGCATGCAAGTGGGAAAACTGGGTGGCGTGAGAAAAAAGTACTTTTTCTTGCTGTTTCCCTCTTTGGGGGCAGGAGGTGGCGTACCAGAGATTCAGGAGATTGCCTGGCTGAGTTTTTCTGTATCCCTTGCAGTGCCCCAGGGACAACTATGAATCCCAGGTAGCTCCATAGCTGCCCTTGGGCTGGAAGGAGGTCAGCAGTCAGTGCTCACGGACAATCACCAGCCTGCGTGGTGGCAGATGCTGCTGGCCCTCGCACTCACAGTCCCCTTTTAGGTCTTCCTCCTGGTGTTGCTCACTGTCCAATTCTGTCCAATTTCCTCCACTAAGAATTTTCCATTATCCCGCTGGCCTGCCTGGACATACTCCTGTGATTCCTCGTGGCTTATGGTCCTGTAGGCAGTGCCTCACATTGCTAGAATTGGCTTCATTTTCCATTCTTAGGACTCTCAAGTAACCTCAATTTCTTCTCACATATAAGAGTCACAAGACTTTCTTCTAAGATTTATATGTATATATATTCATATGTCAAAGAATGTAAAAAAACTTATTAGAAATGAAACATAAGTTTACCAAGAATACAGGGGACTTAAGTTAGTATACCTTCTCTCCATCTCTGTAATTAATCATACTTCATGTAAACATCCATTATGTTTTTAAGTCATAAAATGTTAAGTCAACACATATGATATCTGTTACCTACGTCTGAAATGAGAAATCAGCCTGCCCCTAACTCCCATGCCAAAAGCGAGCTCATCTTCCCCCTAAGGCACCCAGGCAAATTCAAACTCCACAGCTTCTGTGAAAGATAAAATAATGAAATGAAAATGTACAGGCTTAAAAAGAAATAATGATAATAATAATAAAACACTGCTTGTAGGGATAATAAATGAAAGGCAGAAAATGAAATAGGTCTCCAAAGTAATTCCTTAAGACTCTCATGCCTATCCTCCTAAAATAATACATATCAAATAAAATCTAAATTCCTCCTGCTTGTCTGTGCTGTACACACATAGTTCATTAGCAGAGGAGATGCGTGTCCTGGAAATGGGACCATTAACCGAGTGAGCGTTTTCCTGGTCTGTATAACATCGCCCCTACAGAGGCAGTCCCTGGCCTCTCCCACTGCCCATCACTGTCCCTTCATTGACCCCAGCAATTGTTGCCTTCAGCTTCCACTTGTAAACACGCGGTCTTGTCCTTCCACGCTGCAGTCAGGTTCATGCTGACCCTGACAATGTCAAGGACTAGCCCCAGAATCTGATAGTCAGCTGGCTAATCTTTACTCTGTTCCCCAGATATTTCCTTGAATGGGCTTTGAGGCTCCCGTCTAAAACTGAAATCTATGTGATACTCTTCTTCTGTTCTCTGTGGCAGGCCCCGTTCTATCCCTGGCATTGCTTTTGTCAGCCTGGATGAGTCAAAGCTGTTCACCAGAACAAAGAATAAATGGCAGGAAAGGGTACTCAAAGGAAGAAATAATGCATTTTTCAGAAAACTCGCCCACTTGAAGAAATTAGTCGAATAGTTTTTTGCTAGTTCTTCCTAGATAAGTGTATATGGTCACCCTCTGAACTTAGAACTGCTACTCTAAATTTATATACATGCTATTTCAGTGAAAAGCCACTTTATAAAGAATCAGCACTGTGAAAAGTGAAATTAAATGGAGTACGTATGAGTGAGAGGCGATAGCTTTTAAGAAGAAGTAAGACACCAAAACAAGGTGAAAAAATTTTCAAAAGTAGAGTGAGAGAACAAGCAAAAAAAGTAAGAGGTGGTAATGGTAAAAATGAGATCTTAAAGTTGAAATTTTGGAGGTATTGTCATATTGGTAATGGCAAAGTCTTAAAAATATAATGGGAGTAGGTGGCAGATTAGACTAGAGACAAGCCCATTGGAGGAAAGGAGGTCATGGAACTGAAAAGTTGGGTCTGGAAAAGTTACAGATGTGGATGTTAAGACCACCAAGAATTGAATACAGGTAGTATAAAAGGGAGTGACTGTGAGCCAGGAGCTAGAATCTTCTAAGACAGGTGGGAAAGTGTCCCAGTTGGGGGTCAGGAGATAATGCAGAAAGTTGAAGAGAATTTTTAGAGAAGACAGTGGGGCTATAGGGGATTTTGTTAGGACTATGAGTTCCATAGCACACAACAAAAGGCATTTGGAAGTTAGGGGAGAATGGGAGATGGGACAAAGTACTCAGCCAAATGGGAAGAGAGTCTGAAGGATAAAGATTGACTAGGGAGATTGGGCTTCACATGGTGACCACATAACGTAGGGATAAAGGGTCTAATGAGATTACATAGATATTGAAGGTAAGGCAGTGGGTGTTGAAGAAGAGAGAGGTCTTGCCAGAAGCACATTTTTTTTTTAAAGATTTTATTTATTTATTTGACAGAGATAGAGACAGCCAGCGAGAGAGGGAACACAAGCAGGGGGAGTGGGAGAGGAAGAAGTAGGCTCATAGCGGAGGAGCCTGATGTGGGGCTCGATCCCATAACGCCAGGATCACGCCCTGAGCTGAAGACAGACGCTTAACCGCTGTGCCACCCAGGCGCCTCCAGAAGCACATTCTTGAAACTCCTGTTAACAACTCTTGTAACAAGCTTTCTTGTAACTCTTGCCAGTGGAGGTATAGAAGTCAGGAGAGGGGTCTTCTTATGCCAAGCAGAAACAACTTTGGAAATTGCTTTCCAATCCCCCTCTACCTTCATCTTCCACGTGGGTCCCAGGCCTATGAAGGGATAACAAATAGGTCTCACTTGCCGTGGATAGGGAGTGACTGCCTGGAACACCGTGGTATGAACAACTTCAAGACCATGCCCAGATTCAGGAGACCAGGCAAACAGCCCCATCTATGCCAGTGTCTGTTTTCCCCAGTTTAAGGTCATTCCCTAAAGTTCAATTCAAATCCTAATTTTCCATCCCACCTCTCACTTTGTAACCCACCTGCTAGCCACTTATACACGCATAAAGCTTTAGGACTTTAACATACACTATTTCATTCTGGGCTCCCACCTCCACTCTTCCTGACGGCGATCTACTCAGCCTGCTACACTGTCTGCTAACGACCCCCAAGTCTCCATGTCCAGACAAGGCCTCATTCCCGAGCACCAGAAACTTCTCTGCAAGTGTCTCTGGGGCTTTGAGCACATCAGGTGTGTTCTTCACACCTCCCTGCCCTTTCCACCCTGAAGGGTCCTCTCGCATCCCAGCTGGTGTACCCCCATTTGCCCATTGGAACAACCCGAGTCATCTTCAACTCTCCCTGTCCCCCAGCTCATCAGTCACCAGTTTCTATGCATCCAGCCTCTGACATTCCTTAAACTTACTCCCTCACCTCCCTCCCTACTGCCTCTACCTTGTTCACAACTGTCTCTTCTCTCAAGCAGACTCGCGAAGTACACTTCAGCTCCCGTTTCCCACAGCCATTAGAGTGACCTTTGTAAAACAGAAATGTTTTGCTCTTCCTTAAAGGCTTCATGGCTTTACATCACTGACAGGATAAAGATCAAAGTTCTTAATCCTTGACACAAAACATTGCATATGTTTGTCCAGGTACCACTCTCTCCTGCTAAACTATGACCGCCACTAAGGCAGGAATGTGCCCCTCTTTTATTTGGAATTCCCACTAACGGCTTGGAGATCCAGAAGATACTCAAGCCAGGTGAAGTGAAGTAATGCAAGCAGGTAGAGGGAAAGCATAAAAAACAACCTAGTTTTAAATACTCTCTCTCGTGCCAGTTGACATAAGATCATTTTCTACTAGCTCTCACCACCAGCTCGTTCACCTCTCTTCCTACCATGAACAGCAGAGACATAGAAATTTTTTATTTTACAATTAATAGAAGGTATACCAAGGGTGGAAATGGGGCCTTGATATGAATTTTCTAATATTGCATTCCAGCTTCACCATTTCCAGGTGTGCAACCCTGCACAAGATACTTAAACTCTATAACCTTATAACCTCTATACTAATAGTACCTGATTCAAGTGGTTCTTATGGGGATTGAATGAGGCAGTGTGTATAAAGTGTACGGAATAGGAAATGTTCAGTAAATAATAGCTGTGGTTCATACTCTAAAAGAGGTCACATGCATGGTTCATTCAGAGATAATTGAAAGCATTACTGCTGTTAGTTAGACAACAAGAAACACGCATGTATTTCCTAGAATGGGGGAAATGTGTCTTTACTTTTTCCATAGAGTTCAGGCCATACAGAATCAGCTTCTGAAGGAGATTGGGAATTTTTATCTCTGGTCTCCCTGACATTTTTCTCTCCCAGTGTTTTCTACCCCTCTGTCCTCTCGCTCCAGGGTCCTACTGCTCCTGAAGAGACTCAGCAAATCCTACAGCCCTCTGTAGAAATAGGCTTGGGTCTACTGGGGATAGGTGGGCTATCTTGTTGATTTTCAATATTATCTTAGAATTTGTCTATCCATATGTCGTAGCAATACCTTGACCCAATTGAACAAACTCCTTCCTTTTAAACTTGACTTCCATTACTGGACCACAAATTACATTGTATTTGGTATCGGGGTGTTTTTGACCTTTCCAAAAAAATCAAGTTCATACTGTTCAACCTAATCACTGAAGAATGATAATTTGTTAACTATAAATATTTAAAAATGTATGCATGACCATTTTTCTGTTATTGAACTTTTTCATTTTTTAACATAATGGATTCTCAAAAAAATGACTTGGGCTGGGGAGGCAGGTTTCCTTTACTCTCTGAGAAGCCATAGAGTGAAGCCATCTATAAAGCAGTTCTTTCTTTTACTGACAATAATTATCTTTTATAACATCTCCTCAATGTATTTTTGTGTTAAAAGATCTGCCCTCCTCTTAAAAGAGAGGAAAGGAGAGGGAGAAAAATAAAAGGCATACGGAGGGATCATATAGTATATAAAATGACTAATCACGAGCCACCTATTTCACAAATTACCAGGGACATTACACATGATAATATAGGCAAAGAACTTTAAAGAGTTAAAAGTACGATCATGAAAGGCAGTCCACTTATAGCCTACTCCAAAGACCATTTTCAATCTGTGAACTCTTTGTTTCTGGTCCATGGTGAGATAAATATGAAAATTTGAAAGCAAGCATTTAGAAATTGTTATAGAAATTTGACAAAGTAATTTTACATCTGTTGAATAAAATAATAAAAGATTTGGGCTTGTATTCTGTATGTCTGATTTTTTACTTCATTTCTAGTAATTATTTTCATTGTACTTCACAAAGGCAAAGAAAAACCTGTCCTTCACTACACATAGTTTGAGAAGCGTTGATAAAAGGTATTATTATTTCTGAAATTTTGCTTAAGAACCATTAAATTTCTAATTATAAACTAGTTACATGTCATTATTTGAGAAACACTGTTTCATATCAAGTGTAAAGAGTTGCCAGCATACAAACAAGTTTCAGAACAAGTTTGTTTTGTGTTGGGTAACTTGGTCATTTAAGATTAGAAACCATTTTCCCCACAAAATAACATAAACCTGGGGTTATGTTCTTGGTGTAGCCCAGAAATTCCAGTTATCTCAAAAGATTGCTAAGCTATACTATAAAATTTAATAACAGGTATATACTATAGCCTTTAATAACCGTTCTTCTCTATCCTCCTACAATGGAGAAAATCGACTTCTGATTTCCAAATCAGAAAAGCTCTCTCTTCCCCATCTGCCTGTGCGAAATGGCGATTCCTAGCCCTAGCATGCTGGTGGTGGGTAAGAATGGGGGCTACTTCCGCAGAAATTGTTTCAACAGCAACACTCAGAAGGAAGAAGAGTACAGAACTACAGCATTCTTCGCACAGAGCGATGAGGGAATTGGGAGATGGAGTTTGAGGGAACTCACTGGCTGTATTAATAAAGTTAAACTAAGGTTTCTCCAAGATTCTCTGAGATTGAGATGATGTTGGTTTTGCTGACCTTGAAAGCCCTGGTTCTTTACCACAAACACCTCTGCCCTAAACTCTGGGGTGTTGTTCCCTTGGTGGCCCAACACCAAATTGGGACTAGGCATCATCCTGAATTGAGATTTGTCCCTGCCAGAGGGACCCATGACACAAAGAAAGGTAAGACTTCTGTTCTTTCAAAAGGCAACTATCTACCATTCAGCATAACCTAATAACCCTTAAGACTAAATCAGAGATACACACAGGAGCAGAGGGATCTTTTTTGGGGGGGCGGCAGGGGAGGAGGGCGGGGCAGATGAGAAACCAGAATGTGTTTTTACTTACTGATTGTTTATGAAACTGATGTTTGTTGAAAATTGGCAATTGTCATGACTTCCACCTACATGCTGTAGGGTGGCAAACCCTGGAAACCAGTAGAAGCTTACTGCAGGCATACTCACTTGTTCGAACTGTCTCAGTCTTAATGAGTAAGTGTCCCTTTTACACTTTTTTCTTTCTTCATGTTAGGGCTGTTAAAGTAAAAGAAAACAAAAATCAAAAACATTGTTCTTATCCCATAACCTGAGTTGAGATCAAAAACAGCGTCCACGTCTTGAGGTCTCTAGTGTAGACGAGCACTGCTGCGAACAGAAAGTCTCTTTCTTTCCGTCTACACCCTGTTATAGAAAGTAGTTGATTCCAACATGAGTTATTTACAAGAAAGAGCCTGAATCTTTTAATGAAACAGAATCTCTCAAACGTTATCTAGAAGTTTCTTCCCTGCCTATGGGGAAAGCCATGTCTGTGAACACTAGGATGAGAAAGGTTCGCGGGCCGCTTGAGGCTCTTGGGGGGTCGTCCGTTTGGGAAAGGAGGCGGAGGAGTCCAATTTTCAGGGCCTTACCCTAAACTGGGGCATTCCGGAAAGGGTCTGAGGAGGCTGGTGGTGACAAAAGCCAAGGGCCGGGCGGAGGGCGGAGACGGGGCGGAGCGCGGCCGGAGCGGGGAGGCGGGCGCCGCCCACGGTGCTCCCCTGCCGGCGCGAGCGAGGCTGCGCCGGCTCCCGCGCCATGGGGCGGCTGGTGGCTCTGAGCTTGCTGGGGATAGCGCTGGCGCTCCTGGGCGAGAGGCTCCTGGCGCTCAGGTAGGTGGGCCCGCGCGCACCGGGCCGTGGGCCGCGGCCTGGCTGTGCGCCGCCCTCCCCCAAGCGGACCGCGGGGGGCCCCCGGGCCCGGGTGGCCGCGGGCGCCGGGCGAGGGCGCAGGCCGAGCGGGGATTCTCGGGTTGCCGGGTGAGAACTCTGGATTGTTGTCAGTTCCGCAGCTTGGTGAACACCTCCGCCCCCGCCCCCAAACTCTAGCAAAACCCCGCACGGTTGGGGCAGAATCTGGAGACTTCCTGGGAAGTTGAGAAGCCTTTGCTGCTTACCGAGTTCTTTTCCACCTCGTTTGAGCAGCGAGGGCTTTGTAGTTACTCACAGGCAAACCCAGCGCTTTAACTTGAAAGCAAAACTATTATTCATGCATTGAACCTTTAATTATAAAGATTTGTTTCAGGTCTTTGGTGCTGCTTCTCTTCTTGGGTCCCAAACCAGCCGCCGTCTTTTATAAAGTTGCTCACCATCCCTTCCCTGCATAGTTTGAGAAACTTTTCAGCTTTCTAATCTTGGCGCTGTAGATCGAAGATACGAAGATACGTGAGATACTCAGCTGCTGTTCTTACATCACTTCCTTATTTATCTTCACTCAGAAACCCTGAAGCCGGAATGTCAAACAGCACAAGCCTGGTCCATCTCCCAGTTTAATTATAAATGAAAACCGCGAGTGGGTCGACATCATAGTTTCTAAATTACCGACTCAAATTTTAGAAGCCTCATGCAAAAGGATTCCAGAAACACGGAGCACCTACTACGTATTGGTGTGCCATCCTGGGCTCCTGTAATGGAATGAGGCGCAGTCCTTACCTTTAAAAAGTTCACCCTGTTGCAGGGGAGGAGAGAAATAAAGCAAATGTATCCATTAGGATGTCCAGACCAGGTACAAACAAAGCCCTACAGGCTTAAGGAGGAAAGATTACAGCCCCTGAAGGTGGATGGAGTTCAGGAGGAAGAGACTGTTTGATACTGGCCTTGAAGGATGAGTGAAACACATATGGGGTCATCCCAGATGAAAAGTGCAGCGCGAACAGAGGGGGAAAGGTGGGGAAGTTTGGAGACAAGTAGACCAACTTGCCAGGAGCATAAAGTTCGGGAGCGAGAATAGTAGGGGTTGGGGGAAGGATAGGTTTTGAGAGGGTTAACTAGAAGTTCAAAAATTGGGGCCTGCTTTGATAGGCAAAGGAGAGCTATTGATGTTTGGGGTGTGTGTGTGTGTGTTTAAACAGGAATCTGTTTAAACCATCTAAGACAGAATCAGTTGCCGTGCTGTAAAGCATAATTAATTGTGCTCCTGCAGAGATGAAGCTGGAAGGATGGATGGGAGGAGAGCGATAGTTCTGGATCCTGGCTGTACATTAGAAACTCCTGGCAGGCTGATGTCTGGGCTGCACTCCCAGAGATTGTGTTTCAGCTGGTCTGCGTGGGGCCCAGGCACGCGTGGTTTTTATTTTTAAAAATTCTTATAATTCAAATATGCGGTTACAACTGAGAAGCAGTAGAATAGAGAGTGGGTAGACATGGGGAACCTAGTGAAGACATGACAGTGGTTTGGAGAGAATAACAGGGCAGGGGCCCAAACGCTGGAGCCTCACCGATGAGGGTGGGGAGTCTAAAGTGATACTGTCTCTACTGTCCTCTAGCTGGAGCCTCACTTGCTGATGAAGGGATGCAAGCAGGAGGACAGTGTATGGCGGAGGAGAAGGAAATGGACATGTTGACCTGAATTTTCATGTTACGTAAATACTCAGCCTGCTCTGCAGAACATTCTTGAGTTGGATGATTTTGTAAGATCTGTCCAGTTCTCAGTTTCAAAGGCAATACCACTAAATTCACAAGCTCATGAAATTGTCCTAAAGTTCAGACTCCCAGGGTTTCCACAAATAATGGTTTTTTCTTCTTTCTAATCTTAAAGTTTTAAATTTAAGTCCCTTACATGATGTTACAGTTGCAAACCTAGGAAAAAGTAAATACAGCTTATGTATATAGAACGTACCTTATAGGTAATTCAGAGTTTAATGCATCTTTTTCTTTATAAAGATTTGACTGCAATAAATTTGACTGAGCAGTGACTTTCTAGGTTGGTAATGTCATTGGATAGTTGAAGTCCCAAGTCAGCTGATGTGAGAATGTTAGGATATGTGATTGGTGGCTAGATTCAGCAAATAAAAATGCAGGATACCCAGTTAATTTTGAATTTCAGATAACCAATGAATCGTTTTGTAGTATAAGCTTATCCCATTGCAGTATTGGGGCATAATTATACTAAAATATCATTCTTTATTTGGAATTCAAATTTGGGCATCTTGTATTTTATCTGGCAACCCCGTGCTCGTGGATTATCAAGTGCTTGCTGTTTACAGAGTTACAGGTCGAGTGCTCAAATGCATAGTGTGTCTCCTTTCAGACCCTTAGAGTCTGTTTTGAAAAGCAGCATGTTCCTACCTCCCCATAAGGAAAGGCTCTTCAAAACACAGGCTTGTTTTTGTTTTTTTGTTTTTTGTTTTTTGCTCTCATCTGGTGCCTGCTATTTCATTATCCTATTTTTAGAGGTGGCACTTTGGTACTCAAGTTATTTCTCTTCCCCAGGGTGCCCACTTAAATTTCAACGTGAATTTCAGGTAAATAATGAATACTTTTTTAGTATAAGTATGTCCCAGATGGATACGTGGAATCAAAGCTGTCTCTTTCCTTCTGAACTGTAACTGGCTAAAGTTCCCAGGGGAAGGTGGCATATTATACCCAAGTTTTCCACTCCTCCCAGGTTGAGCAATAAAGGGGGAAATAGAACTACACAAATATCCCCAGGCCAGTTGCTACCTGTTGCAAAGTACACACCCTTGGATGAATCACAGGACTAGAGTACATCAGAGGCCTACGCATGAGCAGGAATCCCTGAAACAAGCATCTGAACATTCTGCTTGTTGCCTGATAGATTTTATGACAGCTGTACCAAAAAGCTATGCAGTCTGCTTTCGAACACTTCTTCAAGGTCAGGCTTTATTTTTATAAACTAGCATCCTCCTTATCATTGTGTGACGACTGTGTTCTGGTCACTGTGTCAAAAGTGTCAAAAGTTCTTTATAATAAGCCAAAATGTACATTTTAAAAAAGATTTTATCTATTTATTTCAAGAGAGTGTGGGGGAGGAGCGGCAGGGGGGACAGAGAATCTCAAGCAGACTCCCTGCTGAGTGTGGAGCCTGACGTGGGGCTGGATCCCACGACCCTGAGACCATGATCTGAGCTGAAATCAGGAGTTGGACACCTACCCCACTGAGCCACCCAGGGGCCCCTACACCAAAATATGCATTTACTGATATTTGGAAAGAGAACCCTTTTACGTTTATGCCTTCATTCAGTCTTCATACATGTCTTCCTTTCTATATTAGACATGTTAAAAACTGAGCTGGAGGAGGTCAGCTAATTAGTTCAACAGGGAATTAGTGCTGAACCTGATTCCAAGTATACTCTGCCCCCGCTTCCCCACTGCCTCCTAGCTTTTCTGCCTCTGCAGCAAATTACTCCCCACCTAAGATGCCTAATCACAAATTCTTAGTTACTAAGTACTACAGGCATTACAGGGGCCCGAGGGGTGAATTCCAAGGGGTGTTACAAGTCTGTATATAAAAGATAAAGCCCCTGTTTGTCTGTATTTAGGCCGTACTTAAAAGATAAACCCTGGTTGGTAGCTGGTAAATTCAAAGGCGAGAAATATGGAACGAGGTAATGCCAGGTAGTAACACTGTGTTCCTAGTTTGTTGAAGATGAGGTAACATAATAGCTAATTGCCCCCACCTAATCCCACTCTAGATGGGTAATGCTGTCCCCTGAGTGAAAGAAATAGAAACTGAGGGACGCCTGGATGGCTCAGTTGGTGAAGAAAATGCCTTCGGCTCAGGTCATGATCCTATGACCCAGCCCTGTGTCTGGCTGCCTGCTCAGCAGGGAGTCTGCTTGTCCCTCTTCCTGTGGCCCCCTGCTCCTGCTCTCTCTCTCTCTCTCAAAAAAATAAGTAAAATCTTAAAAAAAAAAAAAAAAACTTAAAAAAAAAAAAGAAATAGAAAGTGATTCATGGTAATGGCTGTTGGTTAAGGGTTCATGGTCTGTGGCCAGATAGCCTCAATTCATTTCTTAGCTCCACAATTTACCTGGGTTTTTGGCTTTTTATTTCACTTTTCTGTGCCTCAGTGTCCTAATCTGTAGGATGGGGATATTAATTCTACCCACTCCATGGTGGGACTATGAAAAATAAAGTTCATTCTTGTGAAGTGCTAAAACAGCCAAAGATACATAGAGAGTAGTCAGTGAAAGCTACCATAATGACAATGTTCAGGCAGGGGTTCTTAGACTTTTGTGCCATAGATCCGTTTAGCAGCTGGTAAAGCCTTGACTCCTCAGTATTATGCTTTTATTTAAAAAAAAATTTTTGTGGTGCCCCTCTTTCTTTCTTCTTTTTTTTTTTTTTTTTAGTTTTTATTTTAATTCCATTTATTTAACACACAGTGTTATATTAGTTTCAGGTATACAATGTAGTGATTCATCAATTCCATACATCACCCTGTGCTCATCGCAAGTGCCCTCCTTAATCCCCATCACCTATCTCACACATCCCCCCCTCACCTCCCCGCTGGTCACCATCAGTTTGTTCTCTGTAGTTAACAGTCCGTTTCTTCATTTGTCTCTCTCTCTCTTTTTTTACCCTTGACTCATTTGTTTTTTTCCTTAAATTCCACATATAAGTGAAATCATATGGTATTTGTCTTTCTCTGACTTAATTCACTTAGCATTATACTCTCTAGCTCCATCCATGTTGTTGCAAATGGCAAGATATCATTCTTTTTTATGGCTGAGTAGTGTTCCACTGTATATATATATATATACACACATATATATATATATACACAAATAAACCACATCTTCTTTATCTGTTCATCAGCTGATAGACCCTTGGTCAGCATCATGTTTTTAAATGGGTGAAATAAAACACATAGGATTCCAAAACAAAATTAAATACTATACAAGTTAATACTAATTCAAATACTTAAATACTATTACCAAGCTATTTTAAAAATCTAATGTATGATGTAATAACATGGGCTTCTTAATTAAAGCCTTAAATAGATATAAAGGTAGTTGAATATGTAGCAATAGATATTTTGAAGTAGCAGCGAGTATAAATGGTATTTTGAGATATCTACAACAGCTGAAATGTGATGTAACAATGTCTGATTTCTGTTTTTGACAGAGAGACACAGGTACTGCTAGTAGAAAGTTCTGTGGTTTCTTGCCTGCACTCATCATCGAAGGAAATACTTAGTTTCAGTTAGGTTTAAATAAAGATGTATGTATTTTTTCCCCCATCCCTGTTCATGGATCCCTGAATTTTACCCATGGACTCCTTAGAGGTCACTGGACCCCAGATTAAGAACCTTGATGTACATGTTTCCGCTGGGTGTCCCTGGGGAAGTGATTGCTGGCTCCATTGAAGGAAGACGGAATATTTTCTTTCTAGTTGTAATTCAAAAGAAAATGACCCCATCTTAATGAAAAAGAAGAGGAAAGTGAGAAAAACAAAAGGAACCTGGAGCAGTTGTGGTTGCCTGGGACATTGTGTGTGAGGCTGGCTGTGGGGTAAAGGGCAGGAGTGCTGTGGTTGATTTGCAATGTCTGCAGGAGAGCAGACTGCTATCTCTGACCTAGTACTCTCATAAGCATGCGAGGACAGAAAGTGCTAGGGAGCTAATAGCCTGTACCAAGATTATTTGTGTCTGTACCATTTGTCTTTTTATTTTTAATTTGGCATGAATGCATTTAGGCTTATTGATCTGCTAGTCCAAAGAGGTTTGTGTAACTTTCTCTTGTATGTTCTCCCAAAACTTCTTAAATCTCTTAACAGTTAGGAGTGTTTTCAGCTGCAAGTAACATACATCAAATTAATTGTAACATATACGAATAAAGGCTTATTTTTCTCACATGATAAAAATTTTGTAGGTGAGTCCATCTACAGCTTGTCCCTTGAGCCCACGATCATATCAGAAACTTAGGTTCTTATATTTTTGTCCTTCAATCCTTCGCTATTGGCATTGTGTCCTCATTCTTGTCATGTTAAGAATACCAAATGGTTGTTATAGTCCTAAGCACTGCATGTGTGGTCAAATCATGAAGAAGGGAGAAAGAGGGGATACTAGTTAGCTTTCTTTTTGTGTCTGCCTTTTCTATCAGGAACAAAAATATCTTTCTCCAAAGCCTAAGTCATATGATTACCCCTAAATACAAAGGAGGCTGGGAAAGCAAATGTTTGGCTTGCCTGTCTCTGCAGTGGAAAGGAGCAAGAAAGAAAGGGGGTGAGGGTGGCTTTAGGTTTTTCAGCTAAGAGGGCCTGCCAGCCTGGAATACAGATGGTCACTAATGGGTAGGGAACTGGTAAAAAGCCTAGCAGGTTTCCACTGAAAGAATTTGAAAGTCCTGATGGCCCACAAACATTGGAAACAAAATCCCATCTTTCTTTGATTTTGAAAGAGAGATAAGAAAAAATGATTTGATTAAGCAGAAGTTATGCACAGCCCTTATGCAACTCCAGTTTTAATGGTAGGCAGTGTGCATATTTAGAGATGATATTGTACAACTAAACTTAGGTGATGAAGATTGCCTCTTGGCAATGTGTAATTATCAGTCATTTATGTAGACCTAAGTTGACTCTAAAAAATAACCCATATTTAACTGTTCAAACAGAACTGAATTTTATTTTATCCATATAACTTATCTTTGAAAAAGGTAGATGACAATC
Organism: Ailuropoda melanoleuca; assembly: GCF_002007445.2. Classification (NCBI taxonomy): domain Eukaryota; kingdom Metazoa; phylum Chordata; class Mammalia; order Carnivora; family Ursidae; genus Ailuropoda; species Ailuropoda melanoleuca. The sequence goes on along the minus strand of NC_048218.1, from coordinate 145,123,290 downwards.
CTCATTATCTCTATTTTTGTGTAGTTAAATGAGCATAATAGGAGGTTGTATAAAATTGACACCCAAACCAATCCATGATACAGAAACTTGATGAAACTGCAGCTGGGACCTACTGGCATATCTCCATCTGTTTCTGGAATCATGCAGTGTCCACTGAACCTGGGAGGCCATCTAGTCTCATCCTTATTTTATGCATAAAGAGGACTGAGGCCCATAGAGATTCACCTACTAATGGTCAGGCAGTCTTGCTGCTAAGACAGAAACACAGATCTTTTCACCCTTTTTGAGAAAAATACCGGAGTGGGTTAGAGCACTGCCTCTGGAAGGTTCTTCCCAGCAGGTGCCAAACCTCAGCAAAGTTCCTTCACCTCTGAGTCACTTCCCTCATCCCTAAAGTAGGGACAATGGTACTTACTTCTTAGGATTGTTTGAACAATTAAATGAAGTCATTCAGGTAAATCACATAGAACAGTGGTGAACTCAATAAGTTTTAGCTGTTTTTATTACTGATTTCCTTTTGCTACCCACGGTCATTAGCAGCAGCATCCCCATCACCACTAGTATTACTGCTACCCCATTAGGCTAAGTATACTTATTTTCCCCCTTTAAATCACTCCCGAGACTTGTAAATGTGAGATTTATTGTCTTTTTTATTGCTTTACTTTAAAATTTTATTTTTAATTTTTATTACATCTTTATATTTTAAAAATCTATGTATTTCATGTATTTATTTTATTCACTATAATTTTATTTTATTGCCTTATTGCTATATTATTTCAAAAGATTTTGACACTCTTTGAATTATATGATTCAAAATAACATACCCATTTTTTTTTAAAAAGATTTTCTTGAGAGAACGCATGCAGGGCTGAGGGGCAGAGGGAGAGGGAGAAGCAGACTCCCCACTGAGCAGGGAGCTGGATGTGGGACTGGATCCCAGGACCCCAGGATTATGACCTGAGCTGAAGGCAGGCACTTAATCGACTGAGCCACCCAGGTGCCCCCCTCAAAATAACATATTGATTAACATTTTAATTAGAAACTTTATGTATGATACGAGTTGCCAGATTATATAGCTGCTACCACCTGTTGGCAATTCTGGGTTAAGTAGCCCTTGGCCTTCTTCCACGTTGCTGAGACCGGTAAGCTTCCCCAAATTCAGTGTCTAGAAGTCAGATGCTGTCAAGGATATGAATAGGGGAGGGACAAGCAGCAAATGGTCATTTTTCTCTCTTAAATGTGTGGTCTGTGTGACCCATTTTGAAAAAATGTAAACTACTCTGCAAGCACTTTTATGATTTATGACTGTAGAGAACAGGAAGAGAAGGTGAGAGACGGTGAGGAAAGAAGGGAAAACCTACAACATGTGGCTTCAAAAAAAGAGCTCCCAGATGTGTTTGGCCAAACTGTTCTGTGGCCCTCTCCCGGGGCAGGGGCGTGGGGAAGGTATGTCATTACAGTTCACCATTTCCTCATTATTTCTGCACTCTTACTTGTTGAGAAACAACAGCAGCAAGTACTTTTGTAACAGTAGTTGGTGTTCTCCAAAGTTCTCACCCCATAAATTTTGTGATGGGGATGTGTTGTGCCTGGCTCTGAAAATCACCTCTTCTCCTGGCCTCCCGTCAGGCCCCGTGTCATTTTGCAGAGGGTCTGAGCATTTTTCCACTGTTCTGGGCCCTCCGCTTCTGGTTTGACATCTGGAGCTCTTCCCACCACACCAGAGCTGTGAGAAATGTGGCCTGGTGCTGTGTTCATATTTGCTTGGGAACTTGCATTGCAAGTTTTATTTGTTGAGTTATTAGCTTTCTTTTATGACCCACATTCACATGTAGAATTTTGTGATATGCATTTTTATTTTAACTTCATTTCTGGTGCTATTTTATGTTCCTACCCTTGTTTTTCTCTCTTCTCTTTTATCTGCTTTAGATTTATGCTGTTTTATGTATTGCTGTAAGCCTCTTTAAACCCTGTCTGCAACAAAGCAGGGAATACATAAACAGATTTTTTTTTTTTTAAAAACAGGAATCGACTTAAAGCCTCCAGAGAAGTAAAATCCGTAGACCTTCCAAACTGCCACCTCATTAAAGGAATTGGTAAGTATGAGAAAATGCTCGTTATACACCTAACATTGTTTGGCCACCAACAGGAAAAAACTCATTAACAGTATTTTGGCATGCCACTAGTGTTGATCAGAGGAAAAATCACATTAAATCAACAAAAACCTCTTCAGTCAATCTTTTTTTGATCTCATGCACCTGCATTTCTTCTCTCTCTCACTCTTATTGCGATTTGTTAATTATTTGTGTAATCCTATGTTTATTGTTTGATTTCTTGCTTGCTTAGTGACTTTTCTGAACTAGTTTTGTAAAGTCTGTGTCCTTTGCTGTGTGTGGCCGCTGAAGCCTGTGCTCTGTCAGCCTAGCAGTCAGCTAGTGAAGGTGTCAGAAGGAAGAGGAGTCACAAAATGGAAAATAAAAATCTCTCCAGAAAATCTCCATTCCCCACAGAAACAACCCCAGAAAGAAAGTTTTTCTTCTCTTTCCTGATATTTCCAGTTCAAATGCAAACAAATATATGCATGCATATGTATTTTTCACAAATGGCATCTTAGTATAAGAATATATTCTACAACCTGCTTTATGCCAAGTGCAATGTGAACAGCTTCCCACATCAACACACGTAGGTCTGCCTCATTCTTTCTCATGGTGCCATGGTGGATTTAAGCATTTCCTTCTTAACACACATTTGGGTGGTTGTAGTTTTTTTGCAACTACAAACGGTTCAGTGAACATTGTTGTACATAGAACTCTTGTAGAACGGTAGCATAAATTCTTTACAGTGAGATTGTTGTTCAGGTAGCATGTGTGTTTAAAGTTTGATAGTCGGGGTGCCTGGGTGGCTCAGTCAGTTAAGTATCCAACTCTTGGTTTTGGCTCAGGTCATGATCTCTGGCTTGTGGGATCAAGCCCTGTGTTGGGCTCCACTCTGGGTGTGGAGACTTCTTGGGATTCTCTCCCTCTCCCCCTCCCCTCCCCCTCACGCACGTGTGTATCTGTGTGTGTGTCTGTGTGTGCACACTCTTTCTCCCTCTCTCTTTAAAAAAATAAATAAATATTTTTTAAAATGTTTAAAGCTTTGATAGTCATTGCTAAATTGCCCTGGAGTTGGCAATTCTACTAAACTCAGTACCTGACATTTATAAGCACATTCACTACAGACAGGGCTCGAAGTACTCTTTGAGCAAAAACCAAGTAGTGACCCTTTTCTGGATCACACACAAGAAGGCTTCGTTTTCATGAAACCTATCAGTTTTCAGAGCTGCCTTCTCTGCTTCAAAGTTTCTTTCCGGTTCTGTTATTTGCCTCTCCTTCATGCATCTGTTTTTTCTGTGCCCTGTCTCCTCATTTCCACTGCTACTTTGGTACTTTTTCCCAGTCCTAGCTCCCTAGGCCTAGACTCCTTGACTTCTTTCTCCTGGGTCTTCTCCTCTTTGCTACTGTTGCCCACACATTTAGCAGGAAGGTACAAACTCAGTATCAAATAGCAGACTGGCTAGATCTGTGCGGATAAGGCAGACAGTTCTAGAAATAAGGTTGTCTGGAGTCCCAAGAAACTCCACCACTGCACCCTGCCTTCTGACTCAGTCACGAAGTGCCCCCCTCAGAACCAGCCCCTAAGCAAGAGCCAGATGGCTTCTGTGAGGGATGTTGTACCAGGTTGGAAGGTTGAGTCCATGATCTCGAAGGTTACTGTTGCTACTGAGTTAATAATTGTCAAATTATTAAACAGCCCTTGGCCCTGTGGAGCCCAACTTCTGTGAATTCAAGTCTCAGAGTAGACAGTAGGGCACAGCCAGACACATTACAGGATGACCCGCCCAGTGTATTGCTGCTACAACTCCTTGGGATGGAGGGCTCCTCGGAGAAAAACAAGCCCAAAGACATTTGTATTCTGAACAGGCGTCTGTCTGTGTTTGTGACCTTTATGTTGTGATGTGTGTGAGCTGCTGTCTGGAATTGGAAAGAATGAGGAAATATGTCACCTATGGCCCTTCTCGTGAAGTGTTTAATGCCTCTGAGGCACTTCAAAAGGCAACAGAGCGAAGACGATGAGTGATTAGATACACATTTGGGATACATTTTTAGATCTAATTAGACTTGTGCTTCTTTCTTTCTTTTTTTTTTTTTTTTTTTTTTTTTTTTTTGTTTTTTGCTCTGTGGTTAGCACGTACCATATGAACATTTGTTGAATTCTATGTTAGTGATGCATAATGGCTAATAATAGCCTGTGGTTATATGTTTTTAATAACAGTCGCTTATTCAGTGGTCTTTTGGTTACAAGGAATAACAGTGTGCTGGGCACGTACATTCCCATACAGGCAAAAGCAACTTCTGGTAGGCAACAAGGGTAGAAAAGGTTCTCTTCTTTAGTGTGCGCTTTGGAAACAATAGCAGCCATGCACTTGAGGCCAACAATCCCTCTAAGAGGTAAGACCACTTTTCCCTACCTTTCCATTCCCATCAACACCCATACTTACACACCAACACACACACACACACTCCAGTGCTACATTCACCATGACTAGAAATGAACTCTTGGCAATTCTTGGGTGCTTTATACATATCATCTCATGTCTTTCTGTTTTAACAAATAGTGGTCATCTACCACGTATCATAGAGGATGTGTGCCTTCTATGGGGCTCACTGTCCCATTTTTTCTATTCCTTTCCCGTCTTTTCCAGGCAGAAACCAAGCTCTTACCCAAGATTTGGCCTAATATCAACATCTAAATAATAAAAATTATAATGCCAGGAGCTAGTTAAGTCTATTTGAGGCTTAAAAGCTTAAAACATTTTCTAAATGTCTTTGAAAATGCGGGCATTCAGAGTTCTGGACTAAAATAAAATTTTGAATGGATTGCCTCTTTGAGTTAATTAGCGGTTTTATACACTTGGCAATCAAGACCTTTACAAAAACTGCTGCTGGGGAGATTTAAAAAAAAAAAAAAGGCACTGAAGTTTGCAGCCCTTGTGATCGGTTACTTTACAGTCTACCTATGAAAGGAAAACAAAATATACACTGCTGTGAGATTTAGATTTCTTTTTTCTTTTCTTTTTATGACAGATAAGGACCCAAAGCTCAGAGAGGTTTAGTACCTTTTGCAAATTCTCTTTCCAATAGAGTATCTCCTCCCAGAGTGATTAACACACATACCTCACCAGTGAGCCAAGAGTGGACAATAAAAGGTACATTACGTATCAGGTACTCTATTGAGCATGGCCAGGGCTGATTTGCTGTTATAAAGTTACACCTAGAGGAGAGAGAAATTTATCTTCTTTTACTTGGCCATCAAAGATAAGCAAATGGCCTAGAGTGATAAGATGACTACGATCTGTGCGGCCAGTCTGGTACAAAGGCTGATGAAGCAACACAGTTGTCTTCAACATACTGCTGCTTTCTCGGTCCACGACTGGAACTCCAGTTATTGCCACTCCCCAGCAGGAAAGGGTAGAAAGAACATTAACGTGGCTATTATTTTTAGTTTATTTTACCCAGAAATTGCATGCATACTGTGTTCTCACATCCCATTAACATGAACGGAGGCAAATGGCCACAACTATTGCAAGAAAGGGTAGAAAATCTCTGTGGCTGTGTCCCCATGCACTGGAGCTGCAAAGGAAGAAGGGGAGCATGGACAGTGGGGGGCAGTTAGCCATCTCGGACATAGAGCATTACCAAAGGAGTAAGAATAAATAAGAAATCAGATGAGCTAAGCTAGAAGACTTTCCAGTGCAAGAGGGTTTTAAAAGAGGTTTTAAAGAAAAGTGCAGAATATGGATTGGTGAGGAACTTGGGAGGAGGCATGGAAGCAAAACTTTTGGGAGGAAAGCCAACCTGTGGAATTGACCACAGTCAGATTTACAAAGTACAGTGTCTTCAGAGAGGAACCAGCAGATGGTTCTGACAGAGAATTCATTCGATGCTAGGTTGTCTTTTTTTCCTGTGTGCTTTTAAGTCAGAGCAAAAGGATTTGAGTCCCATCTTCCCAGTTTGTGACCTTGAACAATCTCCCTAACTGCTCAAAGGCTCTAATTTCTTAACTCTAAAATGAGAGATAATATTATTGCTGCTTAGGATGTAGGAAATTATGTGAAATAATGTATGTAAAGCGCTTACAAGGAGCCTGGCCCTTGGTAAACACTGTATCTTAGTAGCTATTACTATTACTACTAGTACTACTCCTATTATTAAATTAGAGGAGAAAAAATTTCTCCAGCATTGACTACTCTTGCAGTAATCACACCAAAGAGGTGATACGAAATGATAAAATTCTCTTGTAGTGATGGATGTAGAAATGAAGATGGGGTGGGGGTAGATCTGGAAAATATTCTAAAGAAAACTAGATAAGACTTTTTTTTCCTTGCAATAGGCAATGAAGTTAAACAGAAAGAAGTTACAGTGTGGTTGAAATGAAAATATCTTTTCAAAACATTGTTCTTTTCTTGATTACTAAAACAATACTATCGTTTGTAGAAAATTTTAAACAGTAAAGATGAAAATGAAAAAATCACTCATAATTCTGCCACCCAAAGAAACCTTCTTAATTTGTTTCTATATATCTTTTCTTGAGCTTTGTATAAGCATGTACACATGGAAATTAAATTGTTTTAAGTAATTTTTCCGGAGCAACAAATTTTATTTCATTGACTTCCTACTAAATGGATCCAGAAAGCAAACCTTGGACTGATATGTGCATGTGAGCGCGTGCGTTTGTATGTTTGTGGTTGCAGGTACACACGTGTGGTGTCGAGTTCCCCTGGTCCCTGCTCATTACCAGTTGAGAACCGCCGTGGGACTAGAGACCAGAAATTTTTGACTTTTTTTGCGGTATTACTGACCCTTTTTTAAACCAGCTGAAAGCCAAGGATCCTTTTCATTGAAAATGTCTCAGCTGAGCATTCAGATGATATTTTGCATTGCATAGAGTTTTAACAAGTTCACGGACTCTAAAAGCCATTTGTGGCTCCTTAGGGATCCGCAGCCCCAGGTTAAGAACTCCTCCGCTATGCCGTGCTTAAGCTATAGATGTATCTTCTTGCCAAGGAACAGGCATTGCAGGTGTTCATGATTGCAGTCATCTTTACGAAGTGAAGTTCTTGGCATTTTTATTTTCTTTTGCTTCTCTCCACTATGATAGAGCCAGCGACTCTGGAGGCAACCGGCCAAATGCAAACGCGTGAATCAAAACCAAAATGGCTGCATAGATGCTGTTTGGTTTTGACAACCTAGAAATAATCTTGGGGAAAGCCTTTGGAGAGGCCTTAAAGGGGAAGATTGGATTTTGTGGACTCAAAGAATGTGTCATGATTTGGCTTAATCTAAGCCATTTTTATTCCTCTTTTCTTGTGTTTGGGTCTATTATCTGTCTGCGGAATTTACACAGTGAGACCACTGGGAAGGTTTTATGTCTAATTATTTGCTGTGCTGTGTGGAGTGTGCTGAGACAATCAATAAACAATCAATAGTAATTGTAGCCTGCTCAGAGACAAGCGTTAGAAGGTTCAGCTGGCTTAGGTGCATGGTATTTTTCATTAATTTCCTTTTGCTGGTTGTTTTCTGTAGTTTAAAGCCTAACTTTAAAGATTAAATGGAAAGCTTTCTTTGCTTATGAGAACAAGCAGACATTGTTTTTTAAAGAGGGAATATATAATCCCAGGTGTCTTATCTCTGTTAATGGGAGAAATGTCTGTGTTTGCTTCAGATTGAATGAGCAGAGAAAGGGACAAGGATATTTGCATGGTTAAATGACTATGAGCCCTTCTCTCTGAAAGTAATATTCCCCTGATGTCAATTACTTTTGTACAGACATCTGGGTGTTTATCGTAAGAGTGTACAGATGTCAACTTTTTCTGTATTATAGCTGGAAATGTAGTGATTACTTGACTTTGATTTGAGTAAACATAAAATATCTAACATTTAAAGTCAGAGGTTCACTGCAGAAAGGGATTTAGACTGACGTGTATTAAAGAGAGTGGTTGGGGAAAAAATTCGAACCATTCCTAAAAATGCAGGCACTGATAAAGTAAACTAAGTCCCAGTTATGTTACATCTAACAAATAACAGAATTTGAATGTGACATTTATCTATTTCTTGAACTTACAGAAGCTGGTGCAGATGATATTGACATACTTCCCAATGGTCTGGCTTTCCTCAGTGTGGTGAGTATCTCCTTCCTTCCCCAGTCTCCATGGACGAGGTACAGGGGAGTTTGATGAGGCCTGCAGGGCAGTAACTTGTGTGTAAAATTGCTCACTTTCAAAAATATGTTCGGGGGCGGGGGGGAAGACAGTTTAAACAGGATTTTGGAAAATGTCCTCAAGCTTATCTAAATGTAGAGATGAAAAAATCTTTGGCAATTGATTAATTGCTCTTTATGTCCCCACTGCATTGCACTAAAATATTCCAATGCAATCTGTGTTTCAAAAGTTTCTTATTAAAAAGCATACTTTGGGCATTGTGGATATTCCATACTACATTATACTCTTCTAAATACAGCATCTGTCTCTCTTTCCATTAGCTTCTCAATTTTAAGCTCATATTCTTGCTGTTATTGTTTATTTTCAAGCAATATACCAAGTTTCCCAGACCAAGGCTTTTTCTTTCTCTTTCCCCCGAATAGCTTCTCATGAAAGTCATCAGCTGAGTTTATTTATACCCTTTCGCCTTAATTTCTTAGAAGCTGAAAAATAACCACTTCCCTGGGCATACATTAGAAAGGCTGTAAAATTGATTGGCCTGCATGCTGGCCTACACCAGCAGCCATCTAATTGGAAAACTGTGTAAGTGGGCGATGAGGAGGTTCTGACCACGTTCTTCCCTGGCTTGGGCCCCCAGGAGCGTCCTTGGCATCGTCATGGGTTCGGTTTTTCTTGAGGAAGGCGGCCTGTGCTGATTCTGTTCCCTCTCAGCGTCCATTATTTTCAGACTCTGAGACTTAGGTGTGAAAAGCATGGAGATACTTTAGAGGAGTCACAGCACCAATGAAACAGTGGTCAGACCTATGGGAGACGTGAGAGAACTCGGCTGAGAGGAGAATGAGGCGGTGGGATACGGGTCAGGTTCCTGATGGCTTTTAGGTGGAACACTGAGCAGCTGGTTGTTACCACTGAGGTAAAAAAAGAAACATTGTAGGCTTTGGCAAGAACACTAATATATTAAACTTTAAAAATATAGTCTCAAAAGACAAGGTTATGTCATTACCTTCACAGAAAGAGTAAAATGGATATTTCTAGTAGGACTATCGGTTTGTTTGGAAGCACATGCTTATGCAAGTCTGTAGGCTTAGGAGAAAACACTGGGGCTGCTTGTCAGAATTGTTCGTTAACCAGAGACACAAAAATCCCGAGGAAAGTAGAACTCACTTGCTTTTTTTTTCCCCCCCAAAAGAGGTATTCTCAGAGATTTTTGTAATCCAGAACTCACATGTTTCAAGATCTCAACCCCCATAGGAATAAATCGGAATTAGAAGTAAGGTCTCCAAGCACATAAATCTATAGTCATTTCCACGGAGGGACTGATGACAGTCTCAGTGATCTTGTAGCCATGTCAATAGAATTTCTTCAGCTTTTTTGTCCTTCCTTGCTTATCTGACTGTCTTTTTTTCAAATTTAGAAACAATCCCACTTTACTGCTGATTTTTTTAACTACTCAGCATTGTCTCTACTGTTTCCCAGAACTCACTCCTTTCTAAACGAGTAACATGTATCTCACGTCAGCTGTCTCTTCCTCTTCCAAGCATGTTAGCCCATCTGACCCATCCTGTTCCATGGTTATGGGTTTGAGAGTCACCCCAAAACCAACATCACACTTACTGAAGAATTGGGTGACACAAAATGGAATAGAAGAAAGATTTAAATGACCATGTGAGTGTACTTAACACCGCTGAACTATATGCTTAAAATGATGAGGATGGTAAATTTCGTGATGTGTATTTTACTGCAAGTAAAAATAAATCAAACTTTTAAAAAGAGAAAAAACAGATTTCAATGGTAGGGAGTATTAAAATGACCATGGATAGTGATCACTGTCCCTGGTAGAGCTTTCTGTGCCTTCGAGTCATGCTCTTGTTTATGGGACAGTGATACGAAATAGAGATTATCAGCCACTGCAGTAGTGCCGCCACGTAGGGATAGTGTAATTCCAGTTTATTCTGCTTCCTGAGCCTGCCAGCCTTGAAGGTTTATCATTTTGATAGATTTTTTTAATGGGAGATAATTTCTATTATGTTCAACTTTGTGCATAACGTGAGACTTAATTTTTGTATACTCTTTTAGATTTGCATAAAATATGACTTAAAAAGATCTAAAAGAGAAAACACCTAGATTATTTCAGTGAGTCCCAAGAAAACATTAAAGAAAATTCAACGTTTCATTCCTGGTTGAAAGCTCCAAGAAAACTAGAAATGGAAAGTAATTTCTCTGAAACCTACAGCAGACATCATTCTTAGTGGTAACACATTAGCCGCCTTCCCATAAATGTTTAGAAAGGGAAGAAAATGCCCCCAAATATTATAACCGTCAGTAATCTACTAGAGTTGTTAATAACCCAACAAAACAAGAAAAAGAAATATGAGGTAGGAAAAAAGTCAAAACTACCCTAATTTTCAGACATCATCATTACCTGCTTTTTAGACAATCCAAGACATTCAACTAACAGACTATTAGACCTGTGGGGAGAGTTCAGTGAAATGGTTGGATTCAAAATGAACATGTAAAACTCACTGGCTTTCCCATGCACAAGGAAGAACCAAATGAAACTGTAATAGTAATAAAAATAATAATGTTCCATTCAGAACAGCAACTTAATTTTCAAAATTTATACAGAAAAATTGATGAGCAGAAATATCTAAAACTAGTTTGTGAAAACAAAACAATGAGGTGTGGGATATGGGGACTGGCCATAAATGTATTGGCTGTATGTATAAGTAAAGCTATAGTAATTAAAGAGCGGTGTATTGGTACAGGAATAGGCATGAGCCCCCATACAGATCAGTATACAAAGGGATCTTGTACATAAGGGTGATACTTGCAATCAGTGGGGAAAGGACAAACTATATGCCAGGCACAGCTCCAGGCCATGGGATCTAGCGGTGAACAAATGAGACAAAAGTCCTGACCCATGTTGCAGTGGGGAGAGGATGAATCTGTGTCAGATGCTAGCAACACTTTAATGAGAAGTAAAGGAAGGTGGGGCAGTGGAGAGGGACACCTGTGCTGAGGGTGTGGTCAGGCCGTTTATGTATATCTGAATATATGCATCTATGCCAAACGGCGGTGCTTGCCATTTGACATAGATATAAAGCATCTAGGAGCCCTAGATCTTGCAGGGTGGGGTGGGGTGAGGTGGGGTGGGGAGCATTCCTAGGCAGAAGGAACAGTGTGTATAAAGGCCCTGAGTGAGAATGTGCTGGTTTATGTGAAGAGCATCAAGGCAGCCATGTGGCCAGTAGGAGATGAGCTTGGAGACCTGGAGTGTTTAGGGCAGGGAATGTGCAGGAGAGTGAGCAGGGCAGATGGTACAGGGCCTTCGGTCAATCGGAAGATCTTCTACTTTGTAATCTGAGTGAGATGGAGTTTTGATCAGAGGCGGGACATCTGACATAATTTGGATGTTGGTGGGAGACCGGTCTTCCGGGAAAGGCAGAAAAAGTCAGAAAGGGCATTTAGTTGTGAGCCGTTGCCATAATTGTGGCGGTGGTTTGGACCAGGGCAGTCATGGACAAAGTGGTGAGAAAGGTTCTCATCCTTATGAAGGGACTTATTTTCAAGGTAAAGTTAACAGGATTTGCTGATGGATTGGATCTGGAGCATGAGACAAGGAGGGAAGCCTTGACTGACACCATTCACCAAGACTTTGTGCCTCTCTAGGGGCAAAGGGCGGCCAAGGGCTTGAGGGTCAACAGCCCGTGTGTAAACTTTCACTTCTCCCCCACCCCCCTCAACTCCGCTTGGTATCTCCCAGTCCACCAACCTTCCCCTTAAGAGACTACACCCTTAGTCTTGTGCCTCAACTCAGAAAAATCAGTTCCTTTTCATCTTGCGGCTCTCACCAGCCTCCAATTCCTATTTTTTCTATCATCTTCTCTCTGCTTTCTTGCTGTTTGTAGCTGTAATGCCGCCACCTTTAACCAAAGTCTGTATTTATCATTTATTTATACAGCCCATTTTAGCCTATAAACACACTTAAGCCTCTATATTTAACTTTTTCCTCTGTTTTGAAAAGGGTTTAAAATGTCCGGGACTCCACAGCTTTTCCCCAGATAAGCCTGGAGGGATACTAATGATGGATCTAAAAAAAGAAAACCCGAGGGCTCTGGAATTAAGAATCAGCCGTGGGTTCAATTTGGCTTCGTTCAATCCACATGGTATCAGCACCTTCATAGACAACGGTAAGAGCTGATGAGCTCCCCACATTGAGAAACTTACCATGGCTTGCAAATGCCTGTGGAAAACAGATTTGGATCATATCTATAGTAAGAGAAGAACAATTAACTCGTGAATTCTTTCTGTATTCTTCATACAAATAAGTTGATCATTTGCCTCTCCAGCTAGCAGCCAACATAGGCTACATGTGGAATTTCTAACAGTTAACACCTGGGAGAATGTTTAGATTTCATAACCTTTTCCATATATCTATGATTATTGCATTAAAAAAGAGCTATACTTCTGAATTAAACTATAAACAGATTATTCATGAATTCTGTATATGGAGTGGAAAACACTCTTTCTTAAAGGTCAGGGGCCCAATGATCAGAAATAACAGCAGCCAGACAGTGATGGGAAAGACGGGGAAGAAGAATGATCTGTTAGGTCGTCTCACAGCTTATATGTTCAACCTTTCCCCGCCTGTGGTATTTAAATGTCAGTGTCTGCCCAGAGGTCTTATGGTTCTGTCTTGTAAATTAACTCTGTTCTTTCAATTCTTTAGACGACACAGTTTATCTCTTTGTTGTAAACCACCCAGAATTCAAGAATACAGTGGAAATTTTTAAATTTGAAGAAGAAGAAAATTCCCTTTTGCATCTAAAAACAATCAAACATGAACTTCTTCCAAGGTAGTCAGCCCTTTTGTTCATGTCCAGTTTATCTCTGGCATTTCCATGTATTCCCCATGATGGGCCTCTCAGCCTTGATAAGAGCTAAAATACGTATATGTGTACACATACGTAAATACGTGTGTGCGTGTGTGTACGTGCGTGTGTGTGTGTGTGTGTGTGTGTGTGGTTTCCTTGTAGAGCAGGGGAAGTCAATATCACTCATAATAATCAGTGTTCTCTGAGGATTCCCTTGAGAAACGATAAAACGCTGGATTACAGGGGAGCTCTCTTCCGGGTCATCTTGGGAGCAGAAGACAAGCCTCCCTTTTTTTCCTTCTGTCACCTTCCATCTCGGATGACTCATCCCCCGAACCATAATACTTGTCCTGCCAAAGAGGAGTAGCCTGCTTTAAATGAAGTCCGTGCACCGGTGTCATGGTTGCTGGGGGCTAATGGCCACACAGAGTTGGAGGGATTCAAACTGAAAGCGGGTCACTCCTACTTCCAGAACATACAACCGGTTGATAATGTGGCTAAAAGACAGTCATGTGTATTTCCCCAGCTCAGTTTGCGTTAGCTTACTGCTTCTTTTAAGTTCGAACTTGATGAATATTTTTAATTTCTCCATCCCTATCTCAGGCTTCTGCATATAATTTTTAATCGTTCTTCCAAAAAATGCACTTCATAATAAATGGGAGTGTAAATACTGTCCAGGCAGCCTCTATCACCGTGCTCTTTCAGAAAGAGAGGACTCACCTTCCCTATAGCTCTGTTTTTCATTTAACGAAGAAAGCAGCTCTTTCAGAAATTTTTGCATAGGGTAATTGGAATTTAAATTTAATAACGCCTTTGCCTAACTGGTTTTTAAAATGTAATTGTTGGGGCGCCTGGGTGGCATAGCAGTTAAGCGTCTGCCTTCAGCTCAGGGCGTGATCCTGGCGTTATGGGATCGAGCCCCACATCAGGCTCCTCTGATATGAGCCTGCTTCTTCCTCTCCCACTCCCTCTGCTTGTGTTCCCTCTCTCGCTGGCTGTCTCTATCTCTGTCGAATGAATAAATAAAATCTTTAAAAAAAAAAAAAATAAAATAAAATAAAATGTAATTGTTTTTAGTATATAAATCTCTCCCCTGAAGCATTGTACTCCGGCAATTTCATCATCCATCTCTCTGCAAGTGTTTATCGAGTGCCCGTTTGTTCTCGGCAGGTCGGCTTTGTGAGGCAGGTAGAAATTGAACAGTCAACCTTAGTTTGACTAATAACTAAGCAAAGGAACTCAGGAAAATCCGGCAACTGAGTAAATGAAAGCTAGGTAAATGTTATTGATGGCCTAACCAGCTCAGCAGCCAATGAGGCTCTGTCCAGCTCGATACTATAGGTAGCTGTATCCTTCCGTATTGTTGCCAGACCCTACATTTCTTGCTGTCAAAAAACATACCCTGTTGGCACCAAGTTCTTTTTTCTTTTATAATAGTCCTGCCATAATTGCTAAATGACCTGTCTTCAAATTACCTGTTATCATACAAAATTGTTCTCTGAAAAATGATATTATAGTAGATTGCATGTAACTATAGCCACGTGACTTTTAGCTGAGCTTTTCCTGGGAAACCTCGTACCAAAAATTTAAAGCATAGGTTGTGTGTGCCTTCCAGAGACTTAATCTTTAATGAGACCAACTGGCTTCTTATTTTCTCTCACATGTTATTTTTTCTCTTTCAGTGTGAATGATATCATAGCTGTTGGACCAGCACATTTCTATGCCACCAATGACCACTATTTCTCTGATCCTTTCTTAAAGTATTTGGAAACATACTTGAACTTACACTGGGCAAATGTTGTTTACTACAGTCCAAATGAAGTTAAAGTGGTAGCAGAAGGATTTGATGCAGCAAATGGGATCAATATTTCACCTGATAAAAAGTATGACTCCTTATAAGAGTATCTTCATTTCTCCCTAGTAGTGGTGCTGGGTCAAATTCTTCACTTTGCTTTATTTTTCCAATGTAAAAAGCTTCCTTGATATTTTTTTGCTCTATGAGATATATATATATATAT
>NC_048218.1:144935255-145106639 GCF_002007445.2 Ailuropoda melanoleuca | reverse complement strand
TATATATAATGTTTATATGTAATATATAATATATACTAAGCACATATATTATATATTTACATACAATATCTAAATTTTGGTATGTATCATTATAGAATTTAATTTTGTAAATATAAATTTTTATGAACTGGGGTCATATTTACATATACATATTAAAGTGTGAGGTTGGTGTTTCCTTTTAAATAAATACATCTTTGTTTTATTGGCTGCATATTATTCTTTTTTTTTTTTTTTTACAAAAAATGTACTTCTCATTTACCACCGAAGCTTCTCCAGATATTTTTAAGGAACAACTCCTGAAGGGAGCATTGCAGCGTAATCCATCTTCAGGTTTGGGGATGATACAGACAGACCTGGGTTCGAGTGCCAGCTGGGCACGGGCTAGCTCTGAGCCCTTCCTCACTGCACATTTGTGCAAGTGTTTCTATAGAACAAAACCCTCAAAATAGAACCACTTAGTCAATGGACTCTGAGAAACAAACTGAGGGCTTCAGAGGGGAGGGGGGTGGGGGAATGGGATAGACTGGTGATGGGTAGTAAGGAGGGCACGTATAGNGTATAGCATGGTGCACTGGGTGTTATACGCAACTAATGAATCCGAACTTTACATCAGAAACCAGGGATGTACTGTATGGTGACTAACATAATATAATAATATAAAAAAAAAAAAGAACCACTTAGTCAAAGAGTGACCCCTTTCAATGGTAACTGTAATCAATATTGCCAAATGGCCCCCCTCCCAAATTATCTCACTGTTTCTATACGTCCAACCATAACATATAGAAAGGATATTAAATTTTACTAACCTCCCCTCGTACTACCTTTAGCACACTGAACAATTTAAACTCCAACAAATATGACGTGAAATAAATTTGGCATTCCTTGACAACGAAATGTCTTTTTTCATGACACAATTTCCTCCTTCTTGTTGATTATAGAAGGTGAATGTAGGATCATTTAAATTGTCTGTAACTCTCTTGCCAAATCTGTTTTTCTCCCCCAACTCTCATCTTTGAATTATGAGTTTCAACTTTCCAGCACCCGAGCTGCAAACAATAAATAATAACGAAAGGGGATTCAGCTCTAACTCCTTCTCTTTTCACCCTCCTGGGCCAACCCGCAAGGGAGCCATCATCCTCGTCTCCTTTCCTTTCCCACTGATGCCTGCCCCCTTTAGGTTCTCATCCTCTCTGGCTAGACTAGTAGACTTTCTTCCAACTTGTTTTCAGTCCACTGACATTTTCTGCCTTGCTGCCAGTTTTGTCTTGCTCTTTTCCACGAGCCTTTAAGGCCCTCCGAGAGAGAGGGGGCTGCCGCTCTGTCTTTGACTCCTCCCTGCCGAGCCCTGCCAGGTGCAAAGCAAATGTTCAGTACTTGTTGAATGGAACTAACCATTTGTTATTATGCCACTTTGTTATTCTAAAAATTCAGTGCGACCCAATTGCTTATCAAATGGAGGCAAGCTAAAGGGTTGGACTTGCTTTAATAGGCAAGCTTCAACCTCCCTTTTTGACCGTTTTCATACTTACCCTGCTTTAGACAAAGAACTCATTATTTTGCAAATATGCCTCTCTCATTCTTACCCTGGTGCCTTTGCTCACATGTTTTTTTTTTCTGCCTGGAAGGTGCTTTGTCCTCATTTCCTCAAATCCAGTCTCTTCTTCCACAGCCACTGCAGATGCCTTTCCTTTGTGAAGCCTTCTGTGTTCTCAGGAGTTAGATATTTCTTTGGTCTCTAGGCCTGAAATCTTTCTCGTGCTCCCAGTCATGCTGTATTATTTGTTTCATGGGTACAAACCAGTCTGATCATCCCAACACACTCTAAACTTTGTAGGAAAAGGCTTCCTCTTCTTTATGTCGTCACAATACTGAGCTCATGGCTTTACACATGATAATGGCTCAACAGAACGGTTGCCGTGGAAGGGTCAATTCAATGAGTAAAATTACCGTAAAGTAGTCCATTAATTCACCTCCTTAGATGTAGACAGATTATTCTGAATAGATACCTATCTCTTACTCTGAAAATTCTCAATATGTTAATAAATATTTTATTAAGTATGAATGACTATTAATAAAGTGTGTTCTGTTGCGTACCGTATATTTCTACGTGAACATGATACCTAGAAATATCAAATTATATCATGGAATATAAAAGCTTTTTTTCAGAAGCCAGACATTGGTTTTGTTGTCCTTTCGGTGGCAAATATCACAGACTTTGTATTCAAAATAATGTTCTGTATTACTTTCCCCCTTACAAAGCTTTTGAGAAATAATTTAACAATTCCATGATTGTTTGTAGCAACAATGAATTGATTTTGAAAGCTTACTTTTTAAATAAAAATTGACCTTTATCAAGCATTCCTTGAGGGCCCATCATTGATTAACTTCTTGGCAGGTTATTAAGACTTATTCTTCCATACTGTATTAATGACGCTTTATATTGGCATGGAACTCTAACCAATGTGTCCTTTCTGCAAAGGTACATCTACGTTGCTGATATACTGGCTCACGAAATTCATGTTTTGGAAAAGCACCCTAATATGAATTTAACTCAATTGAAGGTAAAATACTGATTTTCATATATAAAGGAGACATTAACCTATTATGCTTTGTAATTTTGTGGTTACACTGTATTATAACAGTACTTCACCTTAGAACAGAATATGATGCCAGGGTTGCTATTCTGGGTTTTTAAATATTACCTCCCTACAACAGGCCAAGCCTCCTGTCCCCAGCAATCACAAGGACTGACTGATTACATGCAGCAGAGGGTTGGGAGTGATATCGGCATCAGATTTAGAGCCCATTCCATGAAGTACTGATGGGACCCAATGAATTCCAATAAGAATTTTCACAATTGAAAAGACTAATAGATGAATTCTGAAATGAAGATTTATGCACATTGTCAGCTCTTTCAATAATAAATGAAGGTAGAAATTGGGTTCCACACCATTATTATTTTCTTCCTGCTTGACAACACATATTTTAGATTGATTAAGATTTTCCTATTTGGCTTTGAATGAGTTCCTTGAGCTAACTGATCATTGTGCATCTTTTAAAGGAAAAGGAGTTCATTTTTTAGATTGATCATCACCCTAACTTTCTTAATTTCAGGGAGGATGAAAAGTGGCTCTAAACCAGTTTATTAAATTTAGTTTGAGCCTTATTGGTGTTAAAAGGGTGGACGCAGGGAGCTGTGTATAATTTTCCCACATGTAGAGAGGCAAGAAAGGTTAGCCCTAAATTATTTAATCAAGTTTCTCAAGTCATTTAGATATTGACATTTTTTCCTCTGGAAGGTACTCAAGTTGGATACGCTGGTGGACAATTTATCTATCGATCCTTCCTCGGGGGACATCTTGGTAGGCTGTCATCCTAATGGCCAGAAGCTCTTCATTTATGACCCGAACAATCCTCCGTCATCAGAGGTTTTTCTGTTCTTTTAAACCTTAATTTTTCAACTTTAATTATTCAAGTCCTTTTGAACTAATAATAGAGTGAACTGTCACAGGGATAGTTTGTTTAGTCATTTTAAACCAATATTACAATAAGCTTATGCAGTGATTTTGTAAGTGCTTTAAGCCAATAATTGGCAGAATTTCACTTATTCAAATACTTCTGGAAAGATAATCTTTTGATGTATTAAATTATGGTGGAAACTAGTCAAAAAGGCATTTTCTATAAAGACATGTACCCTCCTCATGTGGTAGACTGGCAATGTTTTTAAATACCTGGCTTATTGTCAGCTCCCCACATGACATGACTTCTGTTCATGCTAGCGTAGTGTGGAAGTATTTCCATCAATGCTCAATTACTATAATAACCCGAAATCCTGTGTTGGCATACAGTAGCTAGATGGTTTAAGAAAGTACTTTCTTTGAAGGCTTAAAAAAGTACTTTCATTTTAACATTAAAAAGATTGGTAACTGCTGTTTTCAACAGCATGTCCTCTTAATCATTGTGTCGTTGTGGGAGACAGGGATTATTGGTGATTGAGTGACATGGGTATATGGTGGTCCGGTATTAATCTTTTGTATCCCCTCAATAGGTTCTCCGCATCCAGAACATTCTATCTGAGAAGCCTACTGTGACTACAGTTTATGCCAACAACGGATCTGTTCTCCAGGGAAGTTCTGTAGCCTCAGTATATGATAGGAAGCTGCTCATAGGCACTTTATATCACAGAGCCCTGTATTGTGAACTCTGAATTGTACTTTTGGTATGCAAGTGTGCTAACTTCTTTTAACACTTACTTTTCTATGAATTGCTAACTGTTTGGGAATTTAACCGGCGAAATGGGCCCAGAAATGTATGACCTGTATAGTTAATTTTATTTCGGTAAGGAAAGGCCCCTTCAGTTCTGATAGCACTTTTAACACAGAAGGGAAAGGGACAGTTTTTAAAAATGTGGAGTGAAGGAGAGAGGAGACAGCTGCTTCCGGTAAAGTGGATTTTCACTGAACAAAGGAAACCTCGTCTCTGCCTTCCAATGGCCAGAGCACACATTCCACCGAAACAGGGTAGACTGTATTTCCTGAAAATACAAATGACCTCAGCTCCAACAGGGTGACCACTGTGAGTGTTCAGAACTACTGATAGGTGACATTCGGATGTTTTGTACTTACATCTTTGTTTACTGTTAATGCGTTGGAGTTCTATTAAAAGCTAACTAAAATCCGAATTTGGCCTGTCGCTTCATTCTTAAGGCATGTCCTCAGGAGGGGAATGGGAAAGTGGCTCCTTCCTCGTGGGGTTTTCGTTGGGATAGGCAGGCATGGCAGCCTTAATTTCTTTCACTGAAAGCTGAATGTAAATGAGCTCTTTATTGGAATAAAACAGAACAAAGCATCAACTAAATATAACAACTCCAATTCTCAGTGTGTATGGAGCTCTCCCTCCGCTCTCTTCCTTAATGGCAGCCCACCTCACCTACAAAGAGGAGATAAAGGGTTGGAGCCAGCAGGTCATGCCACCACCCTATTGAACACAACCATGAACTTCACTGGGAGAGATGAAGTCAGCTGTCCGGGGCCGCATGGTTAGTCCTAGCAATGCTGGGGTCAGGGCCAAGGGTGTCTGCTTCCCATAGGAGAGTTCTTTCCTCTCATTAAACGTCCTGTAAAATCAGCATAAGCCCTGCAGAGAGACTTGCGTGTGTTCCTATCCTTTGTAACTTACCAAGGCACTTTGCTTCTCATACTTCTTTTTTTCCCATTTTCAGCATCATTATCATGACAATATTTGCCAGTTCCTTAAATTGCCAAGTAATGCATTAAAAATGGCACCTTCATTACCTCATGGAATCCTAAGTACAGTCCTGAGGGAGTACGTATTGATATTACATAACTGTTAACATTTCACAGATGTTCGAGGTCACACACCTAGTGAGGGGGGGCTCTGCCTCTAGTTCCGATGCCACACAGGCTGGAAGGTCACCCACGGGAAGGCACTGCCATGCAGCTAATGAGGATCTCTTATTTACTTTTGCCTATTGTAGAGTTTCTTCTGTTTTTTTAGGTATCAGTTTGAGTTCTGGTTTTCAATGAATCTTTTAGTAACTTTTAAATGTAAACTGCAGAACGGTTCTTAACCTTGGCCACTGTCTCCTTGACCTGTGATTTTATTTACATTTTAAAATGGTCTCTGACTAATGTATATTGAAACTGTTTCATGGTAAAATAATTCCTGTTTTTTGCCGTTTTCATTATCCATAGAAAAAAATATAAGTCACAGACAAATAAAGCAAGATTAAATATTGTAAACCAGAGATCCAAAACCAAGAGGCATATTAGATTTTAGATGATAATAGTGACTATCTAAAAACCTACATTCATGAAAAGTAGCAGAATACAATAGGTATAAAATTAACTTGTTTTCTGTTGTATTTATTAGAAATTTTATTTTAACAAAAGTAAATATAATTTTTAGGAGCTCATCTATTATTTATCTTAGAAATACAAAAAAAATTTTAAAATACACTCTGATTTTGGCCTCTATGGATCAGGGATTTTGTTTTGTCTAAGCATAAAGACTGCATTTATATATGGTGATCTTATTGTGATCAAATACTGAGTTTAACAGTTTGGTTGGTTATTAAGTCAAGTACTCAAAAGGACTCAAACTGCAATTGGGATATGTCACCACTAGGTGGATACAGGTCCCGCAGGAGTGTGAGTGTTTTCTTGCTTTTTAACCTGGCGTCCTGTTCAGTGACAATAGGTTTATCTGACTATCCTTTTGGTTTTTCACAAAACCTCAGCTCTTTTCCAACAGCTAAATGTGAACATGAATTCCTAATACATGGAACAAGGAAAATTTAAGCTGTACTACAGTATTTTTTTCTCATTTTGTATATGGATTAATTATTAATAATAACTACTCTAAGGCTGAACCTTCCTCTAAACTCATTTTGATTTGCTCAGTTGGAATCAGGAAATAAGTTGGAGAAACCTACTTTCCCCCCTGCCACACACAACTTTTGAAAAGTGTAAAGTGGAGAAAAGTTAAAAGAGTAGTTCAGTGACCTAATGTATATCCTTCACCTATATTCACAAATCACCATTTTGCCACATTTGCTTTGTCTTTCCAAGTTTAGAAGCTTGCGTTTTGGGGAAAATCTATTTGAAAGCCAGTTGGGGATATCATAAACCCTCACCTCTGCATGTCTTAGCTTGCAGCCTCTCAATACAAGACCATTCTCCTACATAACCACTGCGTAATCCTAACACCTAAGAGCATTAGTGATGCACTTGTCATGCCACCTGATTCTTGATCCAAATTCAAAATTCCTTTAATAGTTGCTTATCCATACATAATCCAAATGCCTTTAACAGTTGCTTTCCCTCCCAAGCCCACCCCCGATCTAGGATCCAGTCAAGCTTCTCAGTAGCTTGTTGCGTCTCTTCACTGCCTTTTAATCTGGAACAGTTGCTCTGTCGTTTGTTTGTTTGTTTCTTCATGACACCTTTTTTCAGGGCCAGCAGATCTTATGGAATGCCCTGCATTCTGGATTTATGTGGTTGTTTCTCCCTGGGGTTTTTAGCTTAATTCAGTCAGTATCATTTCTTCCTGTAGAGTTCCCGGTAAAATTACTCAAGGCTCTATTAGATTCAGGGTAAGCAATTTTGGCAAGAATATTTAACAAGTGATGTGTTCTTCACATCGCATTGCATCAGAATGTATGGGCATTTGGTTCCACTATTTGTGAGGCTGAATGTGAGTAAGTGATTCAGATGACGACCACCAGATCGACGGGGTTAGTTTTCCCTCCACTTCTAAGTCCATGGGAATGTTCTGTTCCCTAAAACGTTTCCTCTGGTCAGTTGCAGCACCCATTAATGATTCTTGCCTGGAATGATTGTCATAGCGGAGTTGCACAGTGGTGATTTTTCTATCATTTCTAGCACTCGTATTGGTAGGCAGCACTCTGTTAAAGACATTCTCTGCTCTGGTCTCCCATTTGCACTCTTCTGCATTGTCTCCCTTTTTTTCTGGGAATCATTTGCCATCAGATCCCAGAGATACTCTTCATTGCTTGTCACAATTCTGTCTTAATTTCTATCTCTAAAGTCAGGGTAATACTCATTCTGTAGGAATTTAGTTGAATGATCCAATAATTCTTTTGCCTTACTAAAAAACAAGTTCAACTGAGTACATTTTAAAGATCTTATGGGCTTTATTCAATGACTCATGAAGTGGGCAGCATCCCATCCGGCTAATAAAAAGGAGATCTGATGAGCTGTACAAAATGAGAGACTTTTCTAGGCAGAAGGCAGTGGAACAAGGAAGTTATCCTAACAAAGAGATGATTTTTCAGGCAAGGTCACCTTTCTTTGGGCGATGGCAGTTGCCAACCAGGCAGATGACCTCATGGGTGCCAACTGATTAATTCCAGACTGACTGGTTAAGATTACATTCCTGGGAAAGGCAGTTAGCTTAGGTATAAAGGCTCGGTTTGGTCACATGAGCTTAGCTCGAATGACTCAACTTGGGGTCTGTTGTTTCGTTTTTTACAGCCTCCTTTGCTGGTTCCTGCGCCTCGTTTATAATAGAAGTGTGGTTCCTTAGGGTCCGGAACTGGGTGCCCTTCCTCTTTCATCTCTCGTTCATTCCACTGGTTGACATACCAGCTAAGCGCTGATTGCCCCAAAATTAACACTGTCAGCTTGAACTGCAGTCATCTTGATTTTGGCTTTGTCCTTAACCATCAAAAACGCTACCTCATTCTCAAACCCATTCTCAGCCAGCTCCGCTGCCAGCTCCATGGCCGAGCCCTCTGTTACCTCTTACCTGAAAGGGCTTTCCCGTGGGCTCCTCTCTTCCAGGATTTGCCCTCTTGAAGCCCTTTCCCACTCAGTAACAAAGTACTCAGATCACCTCGTGTCCCGCTTAAAACCTTTGTGCTTATCCAGTCTCTTTGAGAAGGGCCGCAGAGTGTTGTGTGAGCTGGGCTCTCCTTCCCTCTCCAACTTCATCCAGCACCACTCTTCTCCCTGTAACTGCTGGAGCGCATGTCCTGCCATCCACTGAGCAAACTCTTTCCTTCCCCGGGATGGCTCCTCCTCCTGCTCAGTTTTGTTTCATTTTATTAAGTAGGCTCCACACCCTGGGTGGAGCTCAATGCTGGGCCTGAACCCGCAACCCTGAGATCCAGACCTGAGCTGAGATCAAGAGTCAGACGCTTAACCCACGGAGCCGCCCACGCGCCTCTCCTCCTGCTCATTTGTAGTTCACCTCTGGAGAGTAGCCTTTCCAATTCTTAGAGACAGCAAAGGGCTCAGCCTGGGGCATGTGTCTGACAGACAAACTACCCAGTCCAGAGCCATACCCCTCTAGCTACTCCAGGAGACCATATTCCTCTGCCGTGATCCGCCCAGGCCCGGTGCTAGGCAACCAGAGACCACCCCTATAGCCCAAAGCCCACCGAAATTATTCATACTGGCCAAACCTCAAATGTTCACCCTGCCCTGCCTTGACCTTCCTGTGGAAACCCCAATAAAGCAGGAACCTAAGCCTTCCTCCCCTGTCCTCTGCCTCCTGACCACCCTGGTGTCTTTCCCAGGTGGCCCTGCATGGCGAGCCCCGCCTCCTGTCTCTAGGACCTGTGAATACAATACATTGTTTCTTCAGGAGCCTCTCTGTCTTCTCTTGTGGCCACAACTGACCCACCACTTCATAAAACAATCCGAAACAATATGTTTACTTTGTCTTTTTTTCTCTTCCTCCTCTCCTTCTTTTCTGTCCTCCTTCCCTTCCCTCCTAAAAATACATCTCCCTCTCACCCCAAATGTAAGCTCCTTAAAGGCAAGGGTATCTTGTTCGCGATGGTTCCTCAGTGCCAAGTAAGTAGTCGTAAGTGCTCATCCGAGATTACTCAATGTGGACGAAACGTCCCGTCCTTCGCCTCCACCTCCCACGGCCCCATCACACACTGTTCCAGAGCACAGTGAGTGGATGCGAACTGGTATTTTGTCACAGCATAGTGTCAGATGTGGTCTGTTTTTCTTTGAAACAGATGTTCACACTGACATGGGAAGCAGCATCTCCACATCGTGTGTGTGAACTCATGCACTTTCGTCCGCAATCGGAGTCACTGTTTTCATGGGTATTTCTTCCTACATGTTTCAAAGATCAAACTGACATAATAAGGTACACGTTGATAAGTCTCTTCTTGTCCCATTTGCCCCATTTACAGGAAACCAGTTAGTCTCTTGTGTCTATCTTTTCAACTTTTTAAAAATTTTACTTTTAAGTAATCTCTACACCCAACGTGGGGCTCAAACTCACAACCCCGAGATCAAGAGTAGCACTCCTCCTCCAACTGAACCAGCCAGGCACCCCACTTTCCAGTATTTTTATATAAATACAAGCTGATACGAATATATATTTTTCTTTTCCCCCTTTGTATCGCAGAAGGTAGCAGACTGCACAGAGTCCCACATATTCCCTTTACCTAAGGATAATTTTTGGACATGTTTTCATATCATTACAAGCAGATCTTCACTAATTCTATTTTATAGCTGCCTAGTACGCCCTAGTTTAGTTAGCCAGTCCAGTTACTTGCTATTCCAAGCAGTGCTGCAGTAAGTAATTGTGTGCAGACCTTCTTTTGTATGTGTGCAGGTGAATCTGTGGCGTAAGTTCCTAGAAGTGAATCAAAAGGGGTTAAATCTGGATCAAAGGGTACTTTCATTTGAATGTTTGACAGATACTTCATAACTCACTACAGGAATTTTGCAATGTGTAAGAATTTCCCCAAAGCATCACCAACAGGTTTTATTGTCAAACTTTCAAATGTTTGCAAAAATGATATCCCAGTGTGTTTTAGTTTTCCTTCTGTTACTACAACTGAGTTTAAGCACACGTGCAGATAAAGAGATTTGTGTTTATTTTTCTATGAACTTTCTTTTCTTTTTTTTTTTTTTAGGACTTTGACTTTTTTTTTTTTTAAATCATTTCCTAGGAGTTCTTCATGTGTAAAGGGTAGAATTATTTTTCCGGGTCATAACTGAAAAGCATCAGTTATGCAATTCTTGATAGGGTTGGGAAGCACAAGAAAATGATGTTTCTCATTAGAGCAGAAAGCAGTACACAATTTTCAAGCTCCAAAATCATGGAACCCAGCTATCCCATCACTTGTGGTATTGAGCCACAGGAGACATTAGTCAGATTTTTCTTCAGAAAGAGCTAATGTAACAATAAACAAAACAAACTTCAACAAATTTATTGTATGGACTCAGTTCAGAGCCTGAAAGCGATGATCGTGATAAACGTGACTTTTGTTGCTCGACTTTGGAGAAAATGCAAAGATTTTTCCTATGGTATCCTAATGGAAATCAGAGCTTTCAATGGACTCCCTGCTTTTCTATCTTTTGCTCCTGCCCTCTGGTCCCCAGATCCATGAATGCGTAACTCTCCCCTGGATTCTCCACACCTAGGCACCTTCCTTAATTTGTCCCTGTTCCTCACTATCTCTCTGTCCACAGCCAACCAGTTGCCGATGCTATCAGCCCCCCTTCCCAAATATTGCTCAAGGCCCTACGGTTCTAAAGACATTAGGAACTAATTAATCCCCATTGCTTCTCCAGTTAGTTCCCCAAGGCAACCAACTGTTCTGCACGCCACCGGGAGAAGTGAGCTCCCTACCCCTCCTTAATCCATTCTTACCTCAGAGTGATGTTTCTAAGACATCTACTGGGCCATGTCACACCCACGACCCCCTAGGATAGAGTGTGACTTTCCTCACTTGGCCTACAAGGCCCTACCAACCTCTCTGGATTCAATTCTCACCATCTTCCTCACAGTCTTTTGTGCTCTAGCCTAGTGGTCCTCAGAGTGTGGTTCCTGGATCAGTAGCAACAACATTACATGCAAACTTGATAGAAACGCAAATTCTCAAGACCTACCCCAAATCTAACAAATGACAAACCCTGGGGCTAAAGTTTACCAGTCTGTGTTTTAACAAGCCTTCCAAGTGATTCTTATCACCTGGTTTGGGAACCCCTGCTCTGTCCTTACTGGACTGACTTCATTCCGGTTCTAATTCCCCAGGACTCTGTAGATACATGCTGCCTTTCTATGGGCCTCACCAACCCTTCTTCTGCCTGACGAATTCCTACTTCTCCTGGTCATGCCGTCAATCCCACTCACTGCCATGTATATGGCCCAGTGAACACAAGGCTTAAACCCAAATCTGTCACACACAGATGTCTATTACCAAAGGCACATGAAAATCATCCTAGGATCTGTTGTTCTGGAAACTCAGTGAAGATCCAGCTCTGTCCTCTGTATTTCAACAAGCATGTGACAAAAAGTTTCTGTCTGAGACAAAGTTTTGAAAGGAGGATTCAGTTCACCTCAGATCAAAAAGCAGAATCTTCCTTGTCAACAGGGTGGACCCAGCACACCCTAGTGTTCTAGAATTGGTGCTATGGTCTTACTGTTTGTGTCTCCCCAAACTTCCTAACCCTGAAGGAGATGGCATTAGCAAGTGGGGCCTTTGAGACGTGATTAGGTTATGAGGGTACAGCCCTCATGAATGGAACTGGTACCCTTATAAAAGAGGCCCCGCAGAACTCCCTTGTCCCCTCCGCCGTGTTAGGACACTGCAGTGTGGGAAGTGGGCTCTTCACAGTGAATCTGCCAGCACCTTGATCTTGGACTTCCCAGGCTCCAGAACTATGAGAAATAAATGTCTATTGTTTATAAGCCATTGAGCTCATGCTTTTTCTGTTATAGCCGCCTGAATGGACTAAGACAGCCAAAAACCCACTCCACTGGAGTGAGAATCCTTGTTCTCATTCTTACTGTCTACTGAGCAGGAGCTGCTTATGCAATACGTCTTGCTAACCGGCTTCTCTAATACTACCTCTAATATCTCAAGCTAATGAATGAACTCTCCAGGTGCTGATTTAAATGGTGACCCTTGATACAGTGGTGTCCAAAGTTGGGAATCTTTCAAGGCTAACTAACAGGGCTGGGGTTTTGAATTACTGATTATGGTTTTCAAATGATAACTAGCCACCTCTAAGGTTTAAAATTATGTACAGACATGTACACACATCCCTACCTTGGCCTAAAGTGAATAATTTTAAACCAGATTATAGATGACACAGCACCTGCAATAAATTGCCCAAGAATCTGCCTCTTCTCTTATCCCCGTCTTCGTGCTATGCTGGGAGGCAGCAAACACACCGATAAGGAACATGTACTCTAGAGTCACTTGATCTGAGTCCAAATGAAGTCCCTGACACTTCTTAGTTATGTAAGCAAGTTATTACTCAACCTCTCTAGGCCTCACTTTCCTTATTTGCGAAGTGAGGATGGTTAGAAGGAATATGAGAAAACATGCAAAAATGCTTAGCACATAGGACAATTATTACTATTTCATCATGCACTCTGTGTCTTCCTACGTTCCCAGTTTTTCCTTCTGCCAAGTCCACATCTCGCACCCATCCATCTAATCAATTTTATAGAGCATCTATTAAGGACACAGTCCAGTGCCCAGCCCTGGAAGACCCAGTGATCAATGGGATGGGGGTCTGAGCCGACACTCTCACGTGGAGGCTCAGATGTAATTGATGGTCAATGCTTATTGACTCCTCACCATGTACCAAAGTGCAGTGCTGAGCACTTTGCACTCATCATGAAATTTGATTTTAAGCCGCCTATGAGGCAGATATCCTTTTACCGAAGAGGAATCTGAAGCATCAACCACTTAGTTGGGCACCTAAGACTAGCTGGACCCAAACCCAGGCAGCTTGAGCCCCAAGCACTGCATGTATGGCTGTACCACATCTATGGACCCCTCAGCTTTGGGAACGGTCTTTTCTTCATCTCTCTCCTCAGAAGCCTTATGAAAACAGCATTCAACTCTTCCTCTGCTTGAATTCTTAAAATTAGTCATCTTAAAAATAACTATCAATACAACTCTAGATGTTACAGTTCTACTTTGGTACAGCTTTCCTTCTTGCCCAGCCTTCACAGAAGCAGCACGGTAAAGGGCACAGGCTCTGGGACCCACTGCCTGACTCTGCCACTCGCCAGCTCTGTGACCCAGGGGATGTTACACAGCCGCTCTGTGCCTCAGTTTTTCTCACCTATAAAACTGGGATAACGTTAACTGCCTCAGAGGTGGTCCTGAGAATTAAGTTAACATAGGCAAAGTACTAAACACAATGCAAGGGACATGGTGTGTGCTGTGTAAGTTGTAGGCATCGTTATTCATGCCATGATTATATATTCATACTGTAATTATATGTCCCATAAGTCAGGGACCAATTTTTCATGTCTTAATATCTCCAGGTCTGGTAAATCTTGTTCTCTCAACAGCATGTACTCAGTTGAAATCGAAAGAACCATTACCTCTTTCTCTTGGTAAATAAAAACAGATCATGCTTGAAGATGCTATTTTGCTCAGTCCTAACTCCTAAGGCCTTCTCCACCTCCAGCCAGCCCTTTCCCCTCCAGCCTAATCTTCATTATGAGAGGGGAAAATTCATTCTCAGCTTGGCAGGGACTGCAGATCCAGAAGAAAGAAGAATCAAGGAGTCTTTTGAAAGGCTAACTTCCCTAAGAAACTATTTTCCCTTCCCTCCACTTTGCTCATCTCCTTGTTACCTATCTACTTCTTTTCCTTCACTTCTCCTGATGTTCTTTACCCTGACAATGATGGGGACAGCCACGGACATTCACAAATCCACCCAGTCAACAAACGACACTGGGCACCCACTATAGTCAGCTTTCTGAGACAGGACAGAAAGGCCAGGAAATAAGTCCCTGCGCCCCAAATCTTGGAACAGGGTGAGTTAAAGCTCTTTGCTTTGACTATCTTCCAGTATCGCTCCGCCCAGTGTCTCGAGATCAATGTTCCGTCTCATCTTTCGTCTTGCCTTCCACAAACGCGAAGTTTCGGCTCTGAATTCAGCTCCCCGCCGTCCCCTGACCCTTCAGTTTCCCGTTTTGTCCTTTCGAGGAGCTGAGGTAGAATTTCGCAGCTTTTAGCAGCAAACTTCCTCTACCGTCCTAGCGACAGACGGGTGTGCTCTTGCCGCAGCTGCCGTACCCCTGGCGCTCTCTCCGTACGTGGAGCCTTGAACAGAAGGAGTCCCGCGATAAAGGGTTCCTTGGACCTGGTGCGTGGAAATGGCCGTGAACCCAGGGCGGCGAGGCGGGGCGGGGTGACCTGGACCTCAGCCTCAGCTCCCTGGTGACCTCAGCTCACCTCCGCTCAGCGCACCCGCTCGCGAGGGGTGGGCGGGGCGGGCAGGGAGAACGCCGACCAGGGGGCGGGGCCGGGAGCCTGCCCGCCACGCCCCCGGGAGTGTTGGCGCCCGCTCGTCGCCACAGGGCACCCGGGCACCGGAGACCATGGGGAAGCTGATGGTGCTGACCCTGCTTGGGGCCGGCCTGGCCCTAATCGGGGAGAGATTAGTGGCGCTTAGGTGAGTTGGCATCTTGATGGGGGCGTCCTTGTTCTTTCTCTCCTCTTCCCAGTTTCAAGGGCTGTCCCGTGCCACCCTCCTAGCAGGTAGGAAAGAGCATTTTTAGAACCTCACTCCTCCTCAGTTCCACCCAGCAAGCTATCCCTTGAGAAGCGCTGGTGTGGAAAGTGAGCTGTTTGCCTTTCCTAAGATGGTAGAGCAGAAGTGTCCCTCATTTATTTTCTGAAAGTCGTGCCCCCCCACCTCACCCCCCGCCCCCCCAGTTCCAGGTTGTCCTCGGCAGGCATTCAGCTCCTGAAAAAAACGAACTCTGTTGGAAGCACTGGACCTGGAGGGGACCAGGCTACCAGCTGGCTGTTTACAGCCCACTCAGACATTGCCCAAGGCCAGTGAAACATTGATGAGTACTGGGGTACAGAGCTCATGGTAGATTAAAAGAGCTAGCCAGACAGCGGGGAAATGAGCTGAAACTTGCAGGTGGTGAGCACCGTGGTCGTTTTGCAGGTATTACGACCTTTTGAAATGGAAGATCTAGTGGTGATAGGCAGAAATATTTCAAGAGAAGTCAATATACTGGGCTAGAAAGAAACGTTAGGTATGATATGCATTTCTGAGTGGATCTAAAGCTTCTGCTTGCCCTCACTTGTCTTTAAGTTGCTTTTATTTATTTCTCCAAGCAGAAGCTGATCTCAGAAGTTCACATTAGAATCTATTGAGAAGCCTGATTGCTTTTGTGAATACTTTCTAATTCAACTTGAGAGTGTTTATTGTTACGTTTGTTCCCAGTGCACCCAAGTGAGAGAATCATAAAAAATAATAATTACTAGGTAGATCTAAGGAGTATTTTTACAAAGTGACAGTAAGATAAGTCTAAGTGTAGAATCTTCCTGAATACAATCTAATAAAAATTTAAAATTATCCCTGGTATTTAGAAGAATGGTTCACTGTGAAAGCAGGAACACTATATTGAAAAATAGTTCAGCCAATTGTTTACATTGTGGTCAGTTTGATGACTTTTATACACTTGCAAAATAAGTCAGCATAAAAATTTTTTAAATAATGAAGTTGAAGCAAAAACTACAGGGTTTAGCCATTAGGAAACACTTGAATTTGGGGAAAGCATTTTGGTGCGGGGGTCAAAAGACAAGACTATAGGGGGTTAAAGTGCAGATTTATAATAGATAATACTTTAGCAAATTAAATAATACTACTCTGTACATTTGAAGTAATAATACTGGTCAGTTACTTATATTATTCTATAGTATCGTTTATCGGACAGCAAAGTGTTGTCCATGTATAATGGCATCTTAAGCTTTCAACAATAACTGGGTGAGATGAGTGGATACACGTATTATGCACATAATGTCCACATTATGTAAATAAATGTAAATAAAAGGAGGTACCTACTTGCTTGCTGTATCATCCGTAATGATGAGAAACAAAGTTAATGAACAAGAAGATGATTAAAGACAATGTTTAGACATTGATTTTGGATGTTGTGTTTTTATCTTCTATAGACAACGAACTAATGCATCTCGCGAAGTGGAGCCAGTGGAACCCCAGAGCTGCCACCTTATTGAGGGACTTGGTATGTATGTGACAGTGCAATTTCTTGGTCACTACCTAGTCACTACCTACCTAACTGAGGCTGCCAACTAATTTATTTCCCTGCTACTCCTTAGAGCCTCCTGCCAGGGGCCTCTGCCCCATTTACTGAAGCCACCTCATCCCAGGTCTCCAGGGGCCCTCCTGAATGTCAAAGTCTGTGGCTTCCCCCAGCCTTTTTTCCTTACTGATGTCTCTCTGTCATTTGAAGGACCTCCTGTCCCTTACTGAAAGCCTCTCCTGTCCCTTTTGTGCTATTTCACTCCCCTCTCTGTCTTCTTCTGGTGTCTACCTTACCTCTTTTCTGTCTTCTTCCCTCTCCTTCACGGTACTCCTGGCTTCAAATATCACTTCCTTCTAAATTTATCTGCAAGTTCCAAAAGAAATATGAACTAGCCTTTACCCTGAGGAATCTCATAGCCTACTCAGATGTCTTTAAAAAGAAATTAATCAAAACTCCATAACTGCCTCCCTAAGCTCTCAAACTGCAGGCCTTCTTTTCCAGTCTGAAACTACTTTCCATTTCTGTCCTTTCCTCCCTCATACCCTCACCCACAACTAGCTCTTCTTCTAGACTTCTCCTGTGGATGGTAACCCCATTCTCAAAGGGCTCAGTTCCATATTTCGGAGCCATATATTTTCCCCTTGTCCCTCATTGTTCTCATGACATGTGTCGGTATCAGCCTCCTCTGTGGTCCCACACAGGGCTGAGCTCACCCCGCTACTGTTACTGCTGCTTATCTGGGCTCCAAGCCCCCGTTCGCCCCTACACTGCTGCTAGAAAAACAGTTCCAGGCAGATTCTGTTCACCGCTCGGAGAATGTGCTTTTTCACTTTCTCATGGCTGCTCATGAAATCCCCTGCACCAATTCCTTCCTCTTTGCTTGCTGAAATCGGCTGCAAAGTCCTCTCCCCAGTGCTCTGAAACTCTGATTCACTTGTGACACGTATCACACACTGTATTTTATGACTAGCAGTGTTTTCTCTCTCTCCCTCTCTCTCTCTCTCTCTCTCTCTGGCAGACTGTAAACTCCCTAGGGTCAAGGACTGTGACTTATTTATCAGTATGTGACGGGATGACAGCATAGTTTATTGTGATATGAGTTTGTATTTTCTTTTTCTTGGTACATATATTTCTTTATATACGATCTATTTCAGCTATATATATACATAGAGAGAGAGAGAGAGGGAGAGAGAAGGACAGAATAAGAGTCTTTTTGATTTTGGTTTTCTATCTTTGTTTTTCTCTCTCAATTTCTAAAAAAAGAGAAGAAAGAAAGAAAGAAAGAAAGAAAGAAAGAAAGAAAGAAAGAAAGAAAAAGAAAAAAGAAAAAGTAGCCTTGGCCAATGTGCTTCCTAGCCCATGGAGGAGGGTTGTGCCCTTGGGTAGAGACAGAAAGAACTGAGGACAAGCTGCTTCCTGACTCTTGTTCTCAAAAACCCCAGCTCCTTCAGAAGGTTCTGATGGACAAAGGATAAGAATATGTGGATTTTTTTAATAACGGGATCCTTTCCCCACCGCCTGATGGCATTCTGGGGGTGAAGCAGGACCCCCGAAAGAATGGCTGCAAGGCTTTTTCAGGGAGCCTTGGCTCCTTCGTACTGTGTGTCCCAGCCCGAGCACAGATCATGTGCCCAGCCAGGACCTGGAAGTGGCAGAACCGTGTAAATTAAAGGAACACACGGGCTTGGCAGTGAGTAATTCGGTGGTGACTAGTACAGAATAAAAGCCAGATGGACCTCCCCAGATATTCTGCTTTTTAAAAACTTGCCACCTACAATATTTGCACAACCCTGTCAGGAGACCCAGTAATGACTGAGATTGAATTTCCCTTCGGTTTAGTGGAATGTGGGTGCGGGGTCAGATTGAATTTGATTAGGAAAAAAAAAAAAGGAAACGTAACATTTGCTCATTAGTTTACTGTTTTGTGGAGTAATATTCATACATACTACACATCTCTCTCTCAGAAGATAGGAGCTTGCCAAATAATGTAACAGGATAATTAGACTAGCTGATTGCTAACGCCTGATCTGACTTGCAGATGGTAGAATTCAAATAGAGTTGAGAAGCAAAAACTGGGGCTAATGTTGTAAGACAGATCAACATTCTGATTATCTAAATATTTTTAAAAGAATGGTTAAAATGGTTCGAAACTGGCAGAGAGCAAAAGAACACAACGTGACCTCTTGTGTCTACTGGCATATCTCCATTTTATATTTGGAGTACGAAACAAGTTTGTCAATAGGGCAATTTTGATATATCTCTAAAAATAATGCCACTGCCTTCATCTATAAACGTTCTGCTGAGTTCTTTACAAACATTGCCATTACCCTCACAACCGACCTGTAAGGTGGGCTCTGCTTGCTGCCTGTCCTTGCTGATTAGGAAACTGACACACAGCAGAATGAAGTGACTTGCCTCGTGGTCCAGAACCAGAGGGTGGTGGGCCTTGATTATGAGCCAGGGTGGTTTTCTTCTATGCCTTGTACTCTTTGTCATGTGACCCTGCCTCTCTTATCTACTGACCACACATTTTATTGTGGAAGTGTCGGGGAAGTATGATGGCAGCAGAAAACCAAAAATCTAAGATGCAAAATGGTGAAATATTAATAAACAGAGCTAACCAAAACAAGGCAGGCTGGGCATTTCAATACAAATCCCTAGTGAGACCACCCTCACGAGACCCAACTATTTGATGAGTGAAAAGCTTTATGAAGCAATGGAAAACCAATAAGGATTTGAGGCAGGGCTTGTTAGGCAGTTAACAGAGCTGGAGAAGAATTCTTTTTTTTTTTTTTTTTTTAAGATTTTTATTTATTTATTTGACAGAGACAGAGGCAGCCAGCGAGAGAGGGAACACAAGCAGGGGGAGTGGGAGAGGAAGAAGCAGGCTCACAGCACAGCAGAGGAGCCTGATGTGGGGCTCGATCCCACAACGCCGGGACCACGCCCTGAGCTGAAGGCAGACGCTTTAACCGCTGTGCCACCCAGGCGCCCCTGGAGAAGAATTCTGATTTGTGTTTTCTTCAAGACCTAG
This sequence comes from Ailuropoda melanoleuca, assembly GCF_002007445.2. Taxonomy (NCBI): domain Eukaryota; kingdom Metazoa; phylum Chordata; class Mammalia; order Carnivora; family Ursidae; genus Ailuropoda; species Ailuropoda melanoleuca. Next base: position 145,087,054 of record NC_048218.1, on the reverse strand, counting down.
GCTTTTGTGGTAAATTTTATAGATGGAAGAAACTTTCCTCTTTTTGTTTTCCTTCCCAGTATTCTTTCTGGGAAGAAAAGTTGAAAAGCAAAATAATTCTAACCTCCAGAAATCATATCTCCTAGATCTTTTTTTCTATGGAGTTTATCTTTTTTCCAAGGCTTGGAGGGTCAAGGATTGTTTTAACCAGGAAATTAGTTGGCTGCCCTTGGCATCTGATCAAAGCTGCACATGAAATTCAAATAGCTTTCTTGGGGCTCCACCCTTGGCAGGATTATCTCGTAGACAGCCATTGTCTTTGGTGTCTACCTATCTTCCTCTCCAGCCCTTTTCCTCTCCAGCAGCTTCCCCTATCTCCAAGATCTGTTTCTACTCCATGGTAGGTCCCATTTGTTTTCTTAGTTGCCTATCAGAATCTTCTTTCCAAGATGTGAAATCGTGATACTATTAATTGATCGTAATGTTTCAGCGTGACACTTTCTCAGGGTATCCGTAGACAATGATCAAAGGCCAAGGAAACAAAGTCATGCCACATAGAGGGCTGGCAGGTTAGAAAACAGCAGACACTTACTTCGGAGACCGGTTTTAGACTTATCGGCAGGGTTTTAATGATGGTTGTGCACAGGCTAATAAGTATGTGGGGAGCACTCAGGGGAGGGTGTCCTGGGGGACCTTACACCCACAGGTGTCACCGTTGCCAAGATGCACTGTGTTGTCACGCAGGTGCAGTGTAGGTAGGGGAAGTGGGGAGAGAGGGGCGGGAATACTCTGCAGTCAGCCAGTGACACTTTTTCACATCTGAACGGAAAGTACCAGCATCCCTGTGCTCTGGATTAAGTCAGTCAATAGAGACAAACACACACTCAGAACACGCCCACTCCTGTTGTGGCTGCATTACTGAGGTAGGTGAATGCTGGCAGAGGAGGTGTTAAATGGTGTTTGGAAGATGAAAGGACCAAACTAAAGAGCACACAACTCAGGACACCTCATGCGCAGAAAGTAACATTCATTTTGTCAATAGTTTAACTGAAAGACAAGACAGAGTTCAAGAAACTAACGTGGTTTATCTTATTTAGTCAGTCAAACAGCTTTTATTGAGAGTTTTTATAGTGAAAATGTAGGTATTATGTTGGGTGCAAACCTGGAGTACTGAATGAAAACTGGTCCTTTTTCCCAGGAGGCTTACTGTCTGGTAGGAAATCAACAAGTCAACAGAAGGTTGCAGCCCAAGTGTGAATGAAATACCATGGTGGAGGTAGTCACAGGTGACCATATTAGTACATAACACGGGTGCTAGAACTAAGGGAACTGGGAGAGGTTGCCAAGGCTGAGGAGGTGGTCTCCAAGCTCTTCTCTAGAGCCCATGATACTCAGGCAAGGGGAGGTGAAGGTGGTGTGGGAGAGATGTGGGTTGCCAAGAAGAGGGAGCAGCATGGGCTGAGGCAGGCAGGTGAGCAAGGCTGACACATTTCAGCAACTACCAAGGGAAGAACTACAGCACAGCTGGTCTGGAGAGTGGAGAGTGGGGGCCAACAAACCGAGGCTGGAGCCAACATGTGGAGAATTTGGAATTTAGACCAAGAAGCGTAAGATTTCTGTTGCCAGCTCTGGAACACCTCTGCAGGGTTTTAAGCAGGGGAGTGGCAAGATGGACTCTGCAATTTGCGATGATGACCGTCAGCAGGTGCAGACAATGGTAGCAGGACAGCAGAACTGACCTGTTAGGAGGCTACCGTGCAGATCCAGGGGGGAGTTCTAGAGCTCCAATGATAGCGATCCATTGGATTCGGGGAGTAAGGAAAAAGAAAGCATCAAAGATCACTCCAGGTACTTCAGGCGATGGGTACTTGGGGGATGGAAGTGCCATCCACTGAAATCAAAATATAAGAAATGGAGCAGATTCAAGGGGGAAATGTCCAAATGAGTTTGGGACATGTTAAATATGAGAAATGAAACAGCCAGGGAGGACTGCCCAATGTACAGGTGAATACAAAGGTCTGGAAGTTGGCAGAACGATTTGGTCTTGATTCAGAGATTAGAGAGTCAATGGCACATGGGTGGAAGCCGAAGCCAGGGGACTGGAGTAGGTCACACAGGTAGAAGGGTTGCCCTGCCATGAGAAACAGGCAAAGGCAGTTAGGGCCTGGAAAACAACCATGTCCAGAACTGCAGGAAAACAGGGCAAAAGGAAACTGAAAAGTGGTGTTTGAGAGAGAAAAAGTAAGAGAGGAAAAAAAAAAGTTGGTTCAAAAATTAACTTGAATTCAATGTCATTTTTTTTAATTGCTTTATTCAATTTGCCGGGTTGTCCCCATGTCTGTTTTACTCCAGGTGGAAATAGCACTAAGCCTTTCAAGCCATTAAGATACCATAGATAGATAAATCTTGATTAACTGGAATGTTTAGAAAATGGAACGCTCTAATTAATTTAATTTTCAGGTTACAAGTTGGGGATTAGTTTCAGTAAGTGAATATATAATTAAATCTTCCTCTGTTCTCTCATTTTCAGTACCCATTGCCCATTATTCTGTTGATTCAAATTTGCAGTTTATTTGGCTTTGTCCCACTTTTCTTTTTCCCCCTCCCCATCTTTGCTCAGTTGCCTTTTGACTAGCCACACATTACCTCACACAACCTTTTCCCCACATGTGCCAGTCACCATAGCTGTGTAACAGACCACCTTAAAACCAAGGGACTGACTTAAATGTCCATTATTTTGCTCATGAATTTGCAATTTTAACAGGGTTCAGTGGACGCAGCTCATCGCTGTTCCATTTGCATCAGCTAGAGTGACTCATATTGAGAAGTGAAGTGACCTGTGACTCCTCCAGTGTCTTCTCTAGCTTCTGTGGTCTCCGTATAGTCTCTCCTCTGTAGCTTCAAAGTACCCAGACTTCCTGCTTTTAAGTTTAGGGTCCCCAAGGCCCGTGCTGACAGAGAGAGACAGAGAGAAGGGGGAAGGGAAGGGAAGGGAAGGGAAGGGAAGGGAAGGGAAGGGAAGGGAACAGAGAGGAGAGAGAGAGAGAGAGAGAGAGAAAGAGATTGGGAGTGAACCAGCAGCAGCCATGGTTGTGACTTTACCTTGTCGTAACCATGTGGCATTGCGCACCTCATTTAATTTGTCAAAGCAGTTACCATTAATCCAGACTCAAGGGGAGAGAACTTACCTCCTGTTGGAAGAATATGAACATCATCTTTTAAGAAGGGCATGTGGCTATGGTCCATGTTGGTTCTCCCATATTTGCAGAATACAGTTTGCCAAACTAGATAACCACTGCCTTTACCCTCAGTCCTGCCTGTTTGAGACCACATCCTCTGTGGGTCTGTCTCTCTATTAGGAGCTATGTGAGCTCCCTTTTCAACCTGTTTGTGGTCATAACTTACTTCTTATATGCCTCTTTCCATAGAAAAATGCACAGGACCAACTCTTAATGAGAAAGAGAACTGACTAAATTGTTCAAATTTATCTATATTTGGTAGTCTTTCCTAAGACCTATTGCTTTAATAATGGATAACAATTATCCAAAATTTCCCAATACGATTGGATAATGATATATTTTGAGACCTCAACAAGTTGGAAGAGAGAAATGTTTGGCCGAGAAGCCTTTAAGACACCCTCACAATGATGACTTTCCAAATGTTATCCACCCATCTGCACATCAGTCTTCTGTGGGGGATAAAGCTGACTCTCTCAGGGTACCCTAGAAGTTGTTATTTAAAGAATAAATTTAGGCTATGACTTTATTTTATAGTTATTTGCTTTTTTTCTTCTGAAATTTGAGTTCTAGAGAAAGAGTTTAGTGTTTAGGGAATCTGACTCAGCTTTTACTGAATGAAGAGTAGCATGCCTATGGGATTCCTGGAAGTTAATGTAGTTTCCCAAGTAAATAGCTGAAAAAGTTCATGTAGTTTCCAAAAGAAGTCTAAAGTTTTGTCTGTGAGATTTACTTTTTAAGCCTTCGTTCATGCGTCTTCCTGATCCTCCACTTCTTTTGCAGAAAATGGCTCTGAAGATATTGATATACTTCCTAGTGGGCTGGCTTTTATCTCCAGCGTGAGTATTTTCCATGCCCCTCAGACGCTCATGTCAACAGCTGAATAGATAGTACATTAGTGTTGCCGACTAGAGCTGCCAGGTGGACCCCTACACACTCATCCCGACTGTGGTTAAAGCAGTCAACTGAAAAGCCAAAACAGGATTCCAGAGGGCTCATCGGGCCCCAGGAATGCCCAGGTGTGCTCGCCCCCTGTGTGGGCAGCTCCCTATGGGCAGTCACAAATTCAGTAGGGTCTCAGTAAATGTATATTGATTTCCACTTGATTTCTAGAAGAGTCTCCAGATTTGTCCGTCCCCATCATTGCTCTATTTTGCTGGACCTCAGTTTCTGGTCGTCATGTCTGCCCTAACTGGTGTTCTTCCCTCTACGCCTGCCTGTGTCTGGGGCTCGGGAAATGTTTGTGAATCATCTGTTGACCATGTTACTCGATTCAAAAGCCTGAGCATTTTCCGTCTTGGGTTCCCTGCCATTCCTTCCAGCTCTTTCAAAGACAAGTAGAGAAGGGCCTGCATTTTATTTCCAATACCACCTTCACAGGTTTGGGACGATCAGAAAGCTATGTCAAGGACTGACAAATAAATAAAAATAAATTAAGTACAATAAATTGAAATATATATGGTGTGAAGATATTGAAAATTGCCATGTGTTTATTGAACAGTTGCAATTTGGAATGTGACCTAAGATTCTGAACAAGCAAATTGACTCCATTTTCAATGTGAATTCTGACTGCTGGAATTGTATGTCCTAAATATTCCATTTGGACCAATAGAATACAACCAAATAAAATGAATTTTAAAATCTATATCTTTTTGGCTAAAAGGGGACACGTATAATAATTCTTAAAGGCCTGAATATCTAAATTCTTAAGTATGCACAGTATAGTGGGGTTTCATTTGGATTTTAAATTGCTGTTGCTGGCGATATGTGTTGGGGTAGGGGGGTGGGAGGGATTTTATTTCCTTAGTTTTCCTCCAAAATAAAAACTCAAACAATGCCGTCTAGAAACGTTTTTCCTTTGTTGTCTTAGATCTTCTATTGTCAATTTAGATGTTCAATGTTATGCCAAATAGACTTTTAAAAATGATTATTCTGTAACTGGGAGATTTCTCTGCTTTTAGGAGATAATAGTTGTAGTTCCAGCTGTATGCTTCTTTTCTATTTTCACCGGAACTAAAAGTACTGAACTATTGCTGTATAGAAACTAGAGACTTTCAGCAGAGAAACGTTAACAAGGGGCTTTAAGTAATAGAGCTCTTCCTTGCAAACGAACAAACAGCTCCTAGGCTGAGGATGATGTTGTTTGCTTCTTTTCAATCTCTTTGCACTGCAGTAAATTCACGTCCCTGTTCTTGGTTTTTCCCATCTCCCTTTCTCGCTGTCACAGAGCACGTTTGGAAGCGGCTTAATGAGAGAGAGATTCTGCGCGATATTTGTAGTCAGTCTAGAGAAAGCGGCCACGCGGGTTATTTGCTTCCTTACCTTGGGACTTGGCAGGCTGCGCTACGCCTGCCTTCACACCTTGTGGAGCCAGCTCCTCGTTCCCCGTCAGGCCTTTCTGTGGCCACACTTTAATTCCACAGTTAAGTCTTCCCCAACGGCCTTTCTGGGCAACGTGCCTCCTCGACGGCCCCTCACGTTCTCTGGGCCGAGGCTCTCCCCTGCCGCATCATATCAGACGCGCTGGCTTGGTGCTGCACCAGGTTTCAAGCTCCTCGCGGCCGGAGCCTGGTGGAGTGTCTGTTCCCACGCTCGGCACCTAACGCGCTACCTGACATGCGCGGGGAGCTTGAACGTTACTGAATGCGTGCGATGGGCAGTGAGGGTAGCAGAGAAGTTCAACGCCTACTCACACGCACATGTAGCCTGTTGGGGGAAATAAGATGCTGCCCCTCCCGGGCATCTGTGCCATTTTCAGGGGCGAATGACATCCAAAGAATTGCTTGCGCTCACTTGCTACAAATTCGTACCCTACTGCCTTTAGCAGAAAACCAGTTGCACGTGAAGCCACTTATTAGAAGTGTTTCATTCAACACGACACTTAACGTAGGTCAAGTTTGTTTGTAATGTCCTACCTTTATTTACGTATTAAATCATTTCAATTTTGAGAACGTTCAGTCTTTGAACTAGCTGGCAGTGCCTTTGTGTGCACCCGGGCTACCAAGGTACTTGCTACAGTGGTCTTCCTTGAGCTTTCTTCCTCAGTAGCTTTTCCACCGTCAAACCGTCTTTATGGTGTGGCAGAAAGAGTGTACAATTAACGATGTGAGTGACTTAGGCGATTCACTTCTCTGGGCTTAATTTTCCTCAGGTGAAAGGGAAGAATTAGATGTCTCTGACATTATTTGTCCATTATTACCATGACCTAAGCTGCTGGGCTTGGTGACAGCCTAACTGCAGAAAGGGTAGACTTGAAGACTGAATTTCATGATTTCATGGCCTGATATTGGGGAGAACAGTGCTGGCTTTAACTGAGAGTAATAGATACAAATGAGAGGAAGGATTTGGGGAGAGGATGTTGATTTTGTTTCTGACAATTTGATTTCGAACTGCTGTTAGGAAGAAGTTGGGAATGCAAGCTAGAGCTCCAGAGAGAGGTTCCAGGTAAATGGGCAGACCTGACAGTAACAGGTATAGAAGAAATACCTGAAATCTTATGAATGAGATCTGCAAGGAAAGAGTATAGAGCAAGAAGAAAAGAGGGATGGACGAGGATAGAAGGAGGAAGGGGCGGAAAGAGAAGCAGGACTCCTATCTGGAAAGTCTACTTTTTACTTTTTGACAAGGAGTAAAGGGGTACATCTGAGTGTCAGATGCCATAGAGATACAGATAAGGAAAGGGGGAGGGGTTTTCAAATGAGATATTTCGGAGAGCACTGAGATGACCTTGATAGAGGCGCTTCTACAAATCAGTGAGAGTTGGAGCCATTCAAGGCAGGCGACAAGAACAAGTGATGTTTCTAAGAGAGCTGACAGTGGGGGGAAGGCAAGATAAATGTGTGCTTGAAGGAGTAGTAAAATTAGGAGAAGATTTGTCTCAAGGAAGGAGAAATGAGCAATTTTTCAGGCAACCGAAGGGGGCACTGGTGAGAAATGAGGGGTAAAGCAAGAGAGAGACTGTAAGTTCTAAAGACAAGTCCCCAAGAACAGACAACCAAAGAAACAGGTGGGAGAAGTAATTAACTTGAGAACAGAAGAGGGAAACTCTTTCCTAAAGAGAAGAGGGAGAGAGGAAGAAAATTGACAAAATTTACCAGACAGAAAGGAGGGAGCCAGAAGAAATTCATGTTGAGCTGCTTGAGTTTTTTTGTTTGCTTGTTTTTTTGTTTTCAGAGAAATAGGAAGTAAAGTCATCCATTGAGAATAAAGAGGAAGAAGGTGGGTGCTCTGGAAGATAATAAAATTAATTGAGATGGATACTTAGGGAAATGCAAGAGATTACCCATTAGAATGAACAAAAAGACTGACAAACAGTATTGAGTGTCTGTTTGAAGTTGGGATGATAACTTTGCAGCAGAAGTTTTCCACCTGATTTCAACTGGCCCCATGTAAAAGCTGGACCAGGGCAAGGCAAGTTGGTAGGAATTTGATAAAGAAGCAGTAAGCAAAGGGTGTGACTTCCTTAGGAGACTGACTGTTGGTTGACAACGACAGCTTCAAGGTCTGGAAGGAGAAGTTTGTGGCTAGGGGCATGTGGTTCTCTCCAACAGGTGAGGTGACCTAAGAAAACTGAAGTCAGAATGGTACCTCTTTGGATGGGCTTTGGCAATGTCATTGTTGTCTGGGGGAAAGCCAGGTTTCCGGTAAGACTTAGGCATAGAAGAACTGTTCTTAAAAAAGCTTGAAGATGTATGTGAGGTTGTTTGCAACCGAAGATTGACTCCCCCAGGGGTGGGGTGAAGGGCGGTGGAAGGGCCAAGAGTAGTATTATTGTAAGTAAGCTTATGTAGGTGTGTATGCGTATTTATAAGAAAGGGAGGGGACAGGAAGACAGAAGACAGAGTAAGAAGATCATTTAAATCGACTGTAAATGGAAACGATGGTGTAAGAAAAGATATGACATTGTTGATGTTGATATATATCAGAATGATGGGGGAGGGTGCCAGGGACAAAGTGGGCTGAGTTTTGTCATTGGTGTAGCACGAGCCAGCTCCAAGTTTGACACAATGACCTGGGATGCAGCAAAGGCCCAACTGGTCCTTCCAGGAGAAAAGAGCCACTATCCAAGTTACCGACATAAACTTTTTGCAATACTTGAAGAAAAGGATTCATTTCTAAGTTTTCGGACATAACTATAGGAACAAAATAGGTCAGAAATGGGGCGCCTGGGTGGCACAGTGGTTAAGCGTCTGCCTTCGGCTCAGGGCGTGATCCCAGCGTTATGAGATCGAGCCCCACATCAGGCTCCTCTGCTATGAGCCTGCTTTCTTCCTCTCCCACTCCCCCCTTGTGTTCCCTCTCTCGCTGGCTGTCTCTATCTCTGTCGAATAAATAAATAAAATCTTAAAAAAAAATAGGTCAGAAATAGTCAATTTTATGTGACTGGTTCCCTATGTGGATTCTTGGCTGCCTCTACTATTTGTCACTACCTAATATAACAGATGTAGGGATGGGAGCAATATAATGAGAGCATATACCCCTTCTCTCTGCTTTAAGGAAGGTTAGTTGCTGACTGTCAGGACTGGAAAACACAGACTGTCAGGATTTAGCAATCCAACACTTTAACTTTCTCATTTTATAAATGAGGAACCAGAGGCATAGGCAGGCCAAGCGACTCACACAAGCTAACCCAGCCTAGTGTCTTGCATTACACTTTTTGGCTTCCCCCCTTCTCTCTATATTAGTAATTGAATATGGGTTCTTCCCACATTCCCATTCCCATTCCCAATGGCCTAGGGGTCATTGGTAATCCCTCAGATCAGATAATGGCATCAGCTGACAGAGCAAAAAATCCCAGAAATCTAAAAGAAATGCAGAGCTTTGAATATTTTTGGTAGGCTTTGAGATTCTAGCTTCCATATGAAAATATTGTGAGGCATATATATGCACTTACTTATTTTTATTTTGTACAGGGATTAAAATATCCAGGTATGCCAAGCTTTGCACCAGACGAGCCAGGACAAATCTTCTTGATGGATCTGAATGAGCAAAACCCAAGGGCACAGGCACTAAACATCAGTGATGGTTTCGACAAAGCATCATTTAATCCACACGGAATCAGTACTTTCATCGATGAAGGTAAAGCCCGAATGCTTAAAAATAAGGGGTAAATGAGGGAAATATAAGCCACTCAACCTCCACGACTCAGTGTGTATGTGAAAGGAGGGAAAATTCTATTTTATCAGAAAAATAATAAATGTGTACCAAACATTTGTAGACACCACATTAAAAACAGGAGGCTAGAAGATGGTCATTCCTTCTTCCTCACCTTCTTCTCTTTCCATTTGACCTTCAAAACCAGTTTGGAGATTGTTCTCAGAAATCTAATGTATAAACTCAAAGCCCTTTGAAAATAATTGTGTGTCATATTAGAAAACATAACATGAAAGAAAATGAGATAAACTAGACTTCATCAAAATTAAAAACTTTCTGCTTCAAAAGACACCATGAAGAAAGTGAAGAAATAGCCCAAAGAATAAAAGAAAATATTTGCAAATCATATATCTGATAAGAGGCTTGTATCCAGAATATACAAATCATTCTTAAAACTCAACAACAAAAAGACAACTCAATTAAAAAATGGACAAAGGATCTTAGTAGACATCTCCAAACAGATATGCAAATGGCCAATAAACACATGAAAAAATATTTAATATCCTTAGTCATTAGGGAAATGCAAATAAAAACCATAATGAGATGGCACGCCATTCCCACTAGGGTGGTCATAATAATAATAATAATAATAATAATAAAGAAAGCAGACAATGACAAATGCTGGCAAGAATGTGGAGAAATTGGAATCCTCCCATTTTGTTGGTGCGGCCATTTTTTAAAGCAGGTTGGCGATTCTTCAAAACAAACACAGAGTTACCATATGATCCCCAAACTCCACCCCTTAGTATGTCCCCAAGAGGATTGGAAACATAGGTCCACACGAAAACTTATACACAAATGTTCATGGCAGCATTATTTCTAACACCCAAAAGGTGAAAATAACCCAAATTCTCACCAAGTATTGAATGTATAAAAAGGAGTAAAGCTCTGATGCATGCTACAACACGGGTACACTTCGCAAACACTATCCTAAGTGAAAGAATGCAATCACCAAAGGCCACATAGTGTATGATTGCATTTGTATCAAGGGTGCAAAACTGGCAAATTCACAGAGACAAGAATGTGGCTTAGTGGTTGGCAGGGGCTGGGGAGAAAGGGGTATGACAGCTAATGGGTTTGGGCTCTCTTTCTGGGGTGATAAAAACCGTCTGGAGCTAGAGAGTGGCTATGGTTGCACAACTCTGAATATACTAAAAACCACTAAATTGTACATTTTAAAAGCTTGAGTTTAACAACCATGGATTATATCACCCAAAAAGTGTTGCAAAATATCTAAGTTACTAGTACGTTGTATATACTTTAAAACCACCATTTCTGATGTTATTTGCTACTTGTTCATAGTTCATAATTCCTGACTAATATAATTTTTAGATATTTGTGGGTCCATAGGGCATGTGGAAAATAAAAACAGTGAGACCTCACTAATAGTAACTACGTGAAGGAAAAGCCAAATGGAAGTGTTGCAATTCGGAATTTTTAAAGAAATTGTGTGTTAATTCTTTCATTATAATTCTTTACATACTGGAGTTAAAATGTATTGTTAAGAATACATTTGTTGGAGTGGTTTTATTGAATAAAAAAAGTGATTAATAATTATTAATCCACTCATCCAACAGATCTTTGTTTAATTCCTTTGGTCAGCACGAATAGACTTGTTCATTTTTAAATAAGTGGGTTTCTTTTAAAATATTCATATATAATTTATTTATTCCTCAAAATAAAACACTGGGCCCAACCTTGCTACATCTCCTCTTCCTGCCCCATTCAGTCACCTAGTTTCAACATTCTGTCCAATTTACCCTCCAAATATCTCTTCAAGCTGTCAACCTCTCCCCATCCTCGCGGCCACCATCTCATCCCAAGGCTCCAACATGTCCTCCCTGGATTCTATATTGGCCCCCTGACTATACCTTCCCTCTGATACCACCTCCATCCATTTTCATAAGCAAGAGTTATTTTTTACGCAAATCTGATCATGTCCCTCCCTTCTTAAAATTCTCCATATTGTTCCCATTACTCTGGAGAAAAATCTCAATTCACCAGAGTGACCTGGGTTCCTAGGCGTTACCCATGAGTATTCTGGCATGTGGCTGTTTTCTCCAGCCTCACCAGGTACCACCTTCCCCTTGACTCCCTGGACCGGCCACACTGGATTTCCTTTAGACCTATAAAATGCTCCATGGCTCAGGGTCTTTGCATTTGCAATTCCCTCTGAGTGGAATGTCTTGCCACCATTCCTGACTTACAATTCCTCATCATTCAGGCCTCAGCTTAAATGTCACCTTCTCAGGGAAGCCTTTCTACCATCTTGTTTCTGGCTGTGAACCTTATTATATTTCTTCTCAGTATATTCCTTCTTTTGGCACTCATCAAAATGGCAATTAAAGTTTCTTATTAATGTTAAATGATACCAACCTTCTTTCCCTCTCCCACTATTGCCCTATAGTGAGCTCCTTTGCATCTTTAGATCCAAGCTTGTCACTCTTTAAGTGGGTGCCACTCTACGAAGAAAGCATCTCCCCTCTCCAGTATTCTTGTATTTACTAGGTATTTCTTCCCTGTTTTCTTCTCTAGAATAAATCACCATAAAATGATGTGTGACTTGTTTATTGCTGAATTCCCATCGTCTAGAACAATGTCTGTTGCGTAGTAGGTGCTCTATGAACATGTGTTAAATGAATAAAAGAGTGAGTCCCGTGAGATGGGGCAGATATTAATACTCAGTTTTACAGATGGAAAAATGGAGGTTAAAGAGAGGCAGCGACATGTGACTCCACATCTGTCATTGAATGGCAGTTCCAGAAGTAGAACCCAGGTGGTCTTCTTTTAATCCTATGTCCTTTACTTGGGTGAAATTAGGGCTCCAAGCTCTGTTTAAATTATTTGAGTCACCATTTTTTTGTCTGACCGCTGGACACCTTCATTGGAAAAAGTATAATGAGTGACCAGATTAACCTGGAGCTATTTTATTGCATGGGATAGTGTTAGAGGTGGATTTTTTTTTTTTTTTTTTGAGGCATGGGAAGTAGGGGTTCATGTTTTGATTTTGTTCTGTTTTTGTTTTTTGGGATGGAACCAGTTTACAGATTAACCTTCAAGCGTTTAATCAGACTTTTAGAAGCTGAATATATTATGATTGCAATCTTATACTTGTTAGTTACTTCCTTTGTGCATTTAACAAGGGCAAAATATTACATATAAATTGGAATGGAATGAGAAGACAAAAACCAAAAATATTCTTTTTTTTTAAGATTTTATTTATTTATTTGACAGAGAGGGACAGTGAGAGAGGGAACACAAGCAAGGGGAGTGGGAGAGGGAGAAGCAGGCTTCCCGCTGAGCAGGGAGCCCAATGCGGGGGTCAATCCCAGGACCCTGGGATCATGACCTGAGCTGAAGGCAGACGCTTAACAGCTGAGCCACCCAGGTGTCCCAAAACCAAAAATATTCTTACCGAGCATCTCTTATATGGAAGGAGGGGTCCGGTAGAAGCCTAAAGAAGGGGTAGAACCAAGGCAGCACGTGTGATGTTCACGCTGCCACGTGGGGGCTGAAATCCAGCTCGGGCTTTGCTTGCCAAACCTCAGGCCCTGGAACAGAGCTGGGTGGGCCTAAAAGAAAGATTCACTGTGAGGGAGCGCCTTTCCTTAATGAGGGTGAAGGTACGTGTGTGGTTCAGGGGCCCTGAGTACAACCCCTGCATCTCAGGGCTGGCGCTTGCTCTATTGCATGATTGGGAAGCCATCAAGAAAGGCATAGGGGACATGAATAGAGATCAGGCCCTGCAAATGGAGGATGGGGCCAGGCTTTTTTCAGGGCTCGTCTGACCGAGAGCTTCTGTCAAGTCAGAAAACAGTATTTTGAGAAAACAGGCTACTACCCTTCATCCTTTCCCCAGCAATTGACATTTCAAAATGAAAACGGTAGGTGAACATTCTCAAGGTTGGCAGTACCTAGAACTGACTAGTCTTCTTTCTCTTGCATTCATATTCACTTCTGTGTCCATCGGGCTCATCAAACATTGTTGTTGCAACCCTAGGTAGTTGACTTGTGTCAGAACTTTATTCTCTAACTGGGACACGTTTCTTATTTTAAGATGTTTACCTAGCCCTGGGGCGCCTGGGTGGCACAGCCGTTGAGCGTCTGCCTTCGGCTCAGGGCATGATCCCGACATTGTGGGATCGAGCCCCACATCAGGCTCCTCCGCAATGAGCCTGCTTCTTCCTCTCCCACTCCGCCTGCTTGTGTTCCCTCTCTCGCTGGCTGTCTCTATCTCTGTCAAATAAAATCTTAAAAAAAAAAAAAAAAAAGATGTTTACCTAGCCCTGACATTTCTTGAATGTGTGTTGCAATGTAGGCATTTCTCACAGAAAGGAATTCTCAGCATACTTTTGCTCACTTGCACCCCCTTCTTTTGTTGAAGGGCCACCTTGGGAAACCACATCCGTCTGTGCAGCATTGTAGTTCTGTATCTTCCTGTTGGAGAGGGTATGTAGGTGAGCTGAGGAGACCATTGAGAAACGCCTGGGCTTGGCTCTCCCACTTGGTGGTGGTGAAATTGCTGATGAGTTTTTCACCTCCTGAGCCTCAATTTTCTCAGTAAAATGGGGGTTCCAGCATTTGACCTAGCAGGTGTACTGTGGGAATCAAAGGCAAGGTGTATAAGAAAAGTGCTTGAACATGACCAAGTTGTACGCCAAGTCTAGTAATGTAATAATAGTTGCAATAGAAGTAAACTTCGTGGAAATTATGCCTTTTTTCCACCTTAGACCATACTGTGTATCTTTACGTCGTGAATCATCCCCACATGAAGTCCACGGTAGAGAAATTTAAATTTGAGGAACAACAACGTTCTCTTGTACACCTGAAAACTATAAAACATGAACTTCTTAAAAGGTATGGAATTAAAGTATTTTGCACTTCTATTTATTTTGCACCTCTGCTGTGTGCTTTGTTTTCTTTGGTTCAGCAGGCTTAAACTTTTGTTTTGTGGCATTTTTTTCCCTAAAGCTTTCAAGAGGTTCCCATGGTGACACTGCCGAGCACCTCACTAGAAATTGCTGTATTCAGTATTGAATACCTTTATATTCTCCAACTTTCTGAAAGCATTTTAATCCTGTGAAGGTGCTCAGTTAGATTCCCAGCTCTAATTCCATCCTCCATACCACAGCAATGCAATACCCACTATTGGGCTCTCTTCAAACACCTACACCTTTTTCTAGTTGTCCCAGTAGGTTGTGTTCTGAGAGGCTTACCGACTGGGTGTTATAACCAGCCTCCAGATGGGCCACTCCTTTGTTTGATGAAAGCTTCAGAGCAGGATTTGAAAAAAAGGCTGTAGGCACATATGAAAATTCACATTTACTAAGCATTGACTACGTGCCAGGCCCTGTGTCAAAATACTTCATTTAATTCTCCCAACAGCCTTTAGTAATAGGCATGAGGAAACTGGGACCTCAGAGGTTTTGGGTTAAGTAACTTGCTCAAATTACATAATTAGTAAGTGGCAGAACCAGGGTGTAAGCCTAGATCGGGCTGAATTCAAAGCCAGACTCTCAGTCACAGTGATGAACACCCTTCATACCGTGTTGAGAAAAATACCTTCGTTTTTTAGTGGATAGCTTGCCTCTTCCAAGGCTGTAACAAACGAGGAAGAATTTGTCTTTTATAAAATGGACTCATCGCTGAAAGACAGTAGAATTTAATCTTTTCTGTGTTAGAAGAATAGGAAAAGAAATGCAAGGTCACCTTCTCTCCTTTGCTCTCTTTCTCAAAATCGTGTATGAATTTCTCCCTGTAGAATTTGGGGGTGACAAAAGCAGAGGGCAGAAAGAAGTTGGGGTGACTGAGCTCTTCCCATGACGCATTGCACCGGGTTCTGAGGCACCGCAGGGACCAGGACTGCCATGGGCTGACTGAGAAACTGTGAACAAATCTCTCAACCTATGTTTCAGTGTCCTCAGTGAATGGGGGTTCTCTCACTGGCCTGACTTACCTAACTGGAGATTGTGACACATGACCTCACTGAATGAGTTCCTTTCGGTGAAAGCACAGCATGAGGGAAAACTCAACAGGCAGCTACTGTACTGGAGAACTACCATCCCAGGAAATGGAAGTGAGGGATCAGCCTGAGGGGGGTGTCATGGGTTGAATTAGGTCCTCTCAAAAAGATATGTTGAAATTTTAACCAGCCACCCCCTCCCTGCAACATCTCAGAACATAACCTTATTTAGAAATTGGATTACTCCAGATATACTTAGTAAAGATGAAGTTATACTGAAAGTGGGGGTGGATCCTTAAACCAATATGACTTGTGTCCTAATCAGAAGACAGACAGACAGGGAGAATGCATGTGGGGATGGAGAGTGAGATTGGAGTGAAGCATCTACCAGCCGAGGACTGTCTAGAGCGACTAGCAGCTGGAAGAGGTAAGGACAGAGCCTCCCACAGAAGCCTCAGAAGCAGCATGGCTCTGTCAGCACCTTGATTTCAGACGTCTCGCCTCCTGGGAGACAGCAGATTTCTATTGTCTCACACCCCCCAGTTTGTGGCACTCTGTGACGGCAGCACGAGGAAACTCACGCGGGGGGAGGCTCTATCGAGTGTGTTATTAAGCCAGCTCCTGCTGAGTGCAACTGCCTGAAATCATGGGATTGTCCTCCTGTCAGCAGCATGAGCCTCATTTTAGGACAATCTGGCCACAGTAAGAAAGGAGAAGAGTTTATTCACCAGTGCCATCTCCTATGAGTCAAAGGTTTGCCCCAAAGGGGTGTTAACTCCTGCACGTTCCTGGTTGTGCATGTGCACGTCAAGTCTGGTGATCTCCTGTGCTTTGGCACCCACACAGAAGGCTGGAAGTAGGGAGCCTGAGGCCCGCCACAGAAGTGAGGTAAGGCACTGCAAGGCTGCGCTGGGGAAGGCTGTCAGAACCAGGCAGAACTGGCTGAAGAAGTGCCGTCTGGAACAGGGCAGGTGACGCCCTGGGGACCTAAAGAGGATTTTGAGAGGCGCCCTGATATACAACCTTAACCGAGCTTTTCAAGGGGTAGAACAAGGTGCTATAGGAACTTAACCTATGGTGTCTGCCAATACTTTTTGGAAGAAGGAATGCTTAAGCGGAGACCCAAAAGATGAGTGGCCTAATGACCTTGGGAAAGTCATTGTAAATCAAAACCTCAAAGTATTTCCTGTTTCATCCAAATTTATTTCTAAATTTAATCTAAAAGTATTTAATCTTTTTTTACATTTTTTAAGTCACCATCTCTTTTTTCTTTTCCAAAATGTAAATGACTGTATTGCTCTTTACTCTTATAAGAGTCTGACTTGTTTCTTTTAAAAATTTCAATAATACCGAAGAACATAAGCAAGAAAGAATAGCACTCACAATCCCAATATAAAGATCAGAATGGACTGGGTTATGTTACAATAACAGAAAAGAAAAACTGTAACATTTTTAGTGGCTCAAAACCACAATTTTTTTTTCTTACTCATGCTGTATGCCCAGTGTAAGTGATTCAAGGACTCAATTTTATATTGTCCTCACGTAGGGCCTTAAGAGGCCACACTTTTAGTCGTCAGAAAGTTGCTGGTGGGGCGCCTGGGTGGCTCAGTCGTTAAGCGTCTGCCTTTGGTTCAGGGCGTGATCCCAGGGTCCTGGGATCCAGCCCCGCATCAGGCTCCTCTGCTGGGAGACTGCTTCTTCCTCTCCCACTCCCCCTGCCTGTGTTCCCTCTCTCGCTGGCTGTCTCTCTCTCTGTGTCAAATAAATAAAATCTTAAAAAAAAAAAAAGTGCTGGTTACTGTTGAAGGGTAAGGGAAGCATGGCGGATCACAAACTGGCTCGTCTTCCTTCTGGAAGCCACGAGTATCACTTCATTTCCCTGGCCAAAAGCAAGTCACATGGCTGGGACAAAGATGCAGGGCATGGAGAAGCCGAATTCTAGAAGAAAGAGAACCAGAGCATTGGTGACCACCAATAATAACCATAACTGCACTGCCACCACCACAGATAACCACTATTAACATTGACAAGTCAATCGTGCAATTTGGAGTTGAGGTTTGTTTGTATATCTATGTGTTTTTGCTGACTTCTGTGGAAGGGAAGATTGAGAAAATAAACGGCTAAAAGAAAACCCATCAGGTGCAATGAAACATCATGTACTTTGTTTGGAATTTCTTAATTCATACTGCTTCACATATACTTTTTCAAACTGATGAACATAACAGTCTTTGAGATTCGGGGTTTTTGACAACAATCTAGATATTTAAATACTCCGTGGGTTTTGCTCTCTCTCTCTTTCTTTTTTTCACTTTAGCCTGAATGACATTGTGGTTCTTGGACCAGAGCAGTTTTATGCCACGAGAGACCACTACTTTACCAACTTCTTCTTGGTACTATTAGAGATTATCATGGATCTTCGTTGGACTTATGTTGTTTTCTACAGTCCAACAGAGGTCAAAGTGGTAGCCAAAGGATTTAGTTCTGCCAATGGGATCACAGTCTCACTGGACAAAAAGTAAGCTTTTATAATTTTCCAATACTTTGCTCTTGACATTTTAGCGGATTCCTTCCTTTAAGGGGTGATTGCTTCCTTAGGCTTAAGTAGCCACTATATCAGTGGAAAGATCAGGTGTGGCCAGGGTTCGTTCACACTATGTGTGATCGCAAGCACACCGTTTGTCCTCTTGCATGTCAGGCTCCCCCCAGTGAAGTGAAGGCTGTGGACTCAACGAGGTGAGGCCCTTGTTCCAATTTATTGTGAGACTCTAGAAACACAGTTACCCAACACACTGAAAAGGAGAATAAATGCACAATATCTCTGCCCTTTATGAGGCTGAAAGCTATTTAACCACTTACACTAAGTTGAGTTACCCAAAAGTTCTTTTTAGAGAAGGAGACCTGACTTAGATTGGGCATTGTGATTGTATAATCAGTATATCTCCTGATATACTGCAGGAGAATTTTCTATAAGAAAATACAATTTTATGCAACATGAAATTCTATGAGAAACTCTTTTAAAGTGTTTTGAAATGGAAGGTTTTTTAAAAAAGAGAAGTACCCATGAATATTAATATGTGCATTTTAGATATTTGAGACGATCCATGTAGAAAACAACTCTAAGTGTTCTTCCTCTTTTTAACAATGATTGTGATTGAGCCTCATGGTCCTCTGATACTTCTTTTTTTTTTTTTTAAGATTTTATTTATTTATTCGACAGAGATAGAGACAGCCAGCGAGAGAGGGAACACAAGCAGGGGGAGTGGGAGAGGAAGAAGCAGGCTCATAGCGGAGGAGCCTGATGTGGGGCTCGATCCCATAACGCCGGGATCACGCCCTGAGACGAAGGCAGACGCTTAACAGCTGTGCCACCCAGGTGCCCCCCTCTGATACTTCTTTGTAAGCACTAGTTTTTTGTGGAAGTATTGACTCTTTTGATCTTATAATAAAGAGGTCTGCTTACCTCCACCCAATGTAAGGAATAAATTGTGACTCCTAAGTAACGAGACTGAGCTTATATGTCACCTAGAAACACCAAGTTCATTACTTTATAGTCACAGCTCATATTTAAAGCTTACTTAAAGCTCTTGAAGAATACAAAAATAAGACGCTCTTATCTTCTTGTACTATGGTTTAGAAAGACATTGCAGTGGCATGTGGCCCTCTTGTGAATTGTTAGACCTCTCCTCCAAAGTAAAAGTTATTGTCATCTCTCAATATGACTTGCTTACACATAAATTCTATTTACTTCAAAGGTATATCTATGCAGCTGATGTAACTGCTCAGAACATTCATGTACTGAAAAAACACGAGAACTGGGATTTAACTCAAGTGAAGGTAAAAGTCCCCTGGCTTGCCCACCCAGCATGGCCTTAAGATCGGCTCCCATGCCTGACCTTGAAATGTGCTCCTTGAATGCAGGAACCATGACTATTTTAGAAGAGTATCAATGAGATTGTCCTTGCACTTCTAAAATTCAGTAGTAAGGGCCTTAAAAAGACCCATTTCAGGAGTCAGAAGGAGCTGGTGGGAGGGAGGAGGGGTAGAGGAGAAAGTTGAAACAATGTCTTTATATTTCCTCTTTGTTGGAAGGTAATCCATCTGGGCACCTTAGTGGATAACTTAACTGAGGATCCGGACACGGGAGATATTTGGGCAGGATGCCACCCTAATGGCATGAAGCTGCTGATCTATAACCCTGAGGATCCTCCAGGGTCCGAAGTAAGTTCCTATATTTCTCTGAGCTCACAGGCAAAGCTGCAAGAACAATTTGTTGAGGTGACTTGGGAGAATTTAGTGGGTTACATGCGGCATTCCAGAACTGAACGAGTTCTGCATATGGAAAAAGCAGAGATTTTGGCAGGATGGGGAGATACAGCCCATTAACCTTTTCAGGTCTCCTGGTGCCAATTTAACATCAGTGCTAGACAACATGTCCCATCCTTGCAAGGGTCGTACTTGCTATTGGGAGGAATAGGTAAGTAGGAGCTTGATGATTCACGTTGACCTAGATTGCTATGTCATATTTCCAATCAGGATATAGGCTCTGAGAAGGGCCTGAAGTTAGGCAAAGGGAGTCCTATGTAGGACCATCGTCTTTCCCACTACCTACCACGAAGCTCAAAAGAAAGGATTTAAATGACTGTAGTCTCAAAAAAAATTAGTTTTTGCCACCAGGGTCTAATATATATGATAGTGTTGAAGAATGTCTCATTTTAAAGATGTTATTTGTGTTATTTAAAATCTCTTCTAAAACAGGGGTGTCTAGGTGTCTCAGTTGGTTAAGCACCTGACTCTTGATCTCAGCTCAGGTCTCGACCTCAGGGTCATGAGTTCAAACCCCATGTTGGGCTCCACGATGGGCATGGAACCTATGTAGAAAAGAAAAAGAAAAAATATCTTCTAAAACAATAGCATACACCATTGAATTTTATATGACATTAAAAACAAGAGCAGCATTTTCTATAGCATTGAGTTTAAGAATAACAAATCTCTAGTAAGTTCAGTATAGATAGAAATTCTTGGCACATATACTCTGAGAGATTAATTCACAAAAATTTATTGAGTGCTTATATGGGCCAGACTTTGTTCTAATGCCTGGAATGTATCAAAAAACAAAACATACAAAGATCTCTGCTCTTCTGGATTTGGGGGATAGACATTAAACAATAAGCATAAGAAATAAATTAATCATGTAGTAAGCTTAAAGGTGGTTAAGTTCTATGGGGAAAAAAGTATAACAGGGTAGAGGGGATCAGGATTAGTGTGAACAGGGGGATGGGCAGTCCTAGTACTAAATACAGAAATCGGGGTAGTCCTCATTGAGAAGGTAAGGTTTGGAGAAAGATACAATGTTTGAATCTAGGTTTGGGGAGTTGGGAAATTCTGATTCAAACCCTAGCCTGGTAATTAATTGGTCCTGGTAACATACACTTATTTCTGTTTCCAATATTGCTCTTCCTCAGTAAAAAAGAAAAAAAATTTTTCTCTAATTTATTAACACATTAGTCACAGCTTCTTAAAAACAAACAAACAAGCAAAAACACCAAAAAATATAAAGAGAAACAAAAATCTGAGCCTAGAGCCTAAGCTAGCAATCTACCTTGGCTCGGCATACATGCCCCCCAAAGGGTACATATTACTCTTTTATAAGCACCCAACAATGTCTGCTGGAAGAGAACGAAATTATGATCCATAGCATCTTTGAAAAGTAGGTTAGGATTTTTCTCATGTCTCTATTTTCAAGTTCATTGTATGTTTATTTTAGATAAGACTTCCTCCTTCTCAAAGACACCCTTCACTTGTGGTTGAGGCTAAACTTCTCTACACAAATTCCAAGGTTGAGAATTTTCATGTAACAAACCTGAGATGAAGTTACAGGATCTTCCTTAAGATGAAGAAACAAAACTCAACTCTATTCTACTAAGTGTTGATACATATTCATGACTCATGAATTTCTAACTGGTTTCCTTTAATTCCTATCATGCTCTATTTGAGTGGACTTCATCCAGGCTATTTAGAAAACTGAGCGCTTATATGTTTACTAACGAGCACACTAAAATGTGTTAATCTTGAGGGTCAGTAACGGTAGTAGGCGGGATATGTCAGATTGAATTCCAAAGTATGCATTCTTTCTGCTTCCTAGCCACGTTATGGATTCGAGGGGGGCTCTAGCTGGGAAACTACCATCGCACTGGTTACGAGGTTAGGTTGGCTTGCTAACTGAGTGTCCCTTCATCCTTTCTCTCTTGTGTTTCTCTCCCCACACAGTAGGCCTGGTCAAAGGCAAGACCCTTCCCCACAGAGGAATGCTATTCACTCAAGATTTAGATAAAAGCACCCACTGGTTCTCACATCCTTCTTCTATGGGAGATGCTTGAACTATCAAAATTGTGTAAACAATCTTGTTGGGGGACTTGGCGAATGTCAGATAACCAGTCCACTTGATTGCTTAGATATAATTAGATCATTAATACTGTCATCAGAATAAGAAAAAAAATAATTGTACACAAATTTCAGTGTATTGATTTATGGGAAATATATTAGTCCTGGAGTATTTGAGAAGGAACATGTCACTGGCAGCCTTTTGCTCATATAGTATACTGACGAATAATCTTTTCTTGACAGGTGCTTCGCATCCGGAATGTTTTGTCTGAGAAGCCTAAAATAAGCACCGAGTATGCCAATAATGGCTCTGTGCTTCAGGGAAGCTCCGTGGCTTCTGCGTACCACGGGAAACTTCTCATAGGCACAGTATTTCACAAAGCTCTGTACTGTTTGCTCTAGACTCCAGACATTCCAGAAAGTCTTGTCAATCAATGAAAGACATAATTGCAAGCAGCAAAATAAATGTGTTTATTTGGGGTCTTAGGGATTGCAACGTGGGAGACACAGATTTGACCAGAATTCAAAGTGTGCTCCAGAGAGACAAAGGAGGTTAGAGTTTTTAAAGTGGAAAGAGGGGATTTACGTAAGTTGTTTGAAGAAAAGGTGCTTGGTGTTGGTGTAGCTACAGTTACACTGGTCTCTGTGTGATTGTGTTAGGGTGAGGCAGAAAGTCCGTTTATGTCCGTTTTAACACCTGGCAGATGGCTCGGCTTTTAGCTGAGTTCAGCAAAAATTCTGAGAATTTGATAGAGAACATGTGCATAAGCCCCACCTCGATGTCCTCCTGGCTCCATTTTAAATAACTCTCGTAGTAATGGTCACTCAATTTTATTGTCTCTGTTGTAAATCTACATGTCTGGTAAAAATAAACCTGTAATTAGGGGAACCTGGGTGGCTTAGTCGGTGAAGCATCTGCCTTCCCAGGGTCCTGGGATCGAACCCCACATCGGGCTCCCTACTCAGTGGGGAGTCTGTTTCTCTCTCTTTCTGCCTCTTCCCCAGCTTGTGCTCTCTCTCCGTCCATCTCTCTCTCACACTCTCTCTCACAAATAAAAAAATAAAATCTTTTAAAAAATTACCCGTAATTATATGATAAGTGGAATCGTACATAAGTGACAAACACCAATAATAGTATGCCCGGCTTTTCTTGGTGAAGAAGCCTAGCAATTAAGTAATATCCACCAAGTCGTAAGTCAAGTTAGTGACAGTCCAGTAAGAAGCCATACTTCTCAATGCTTTTTGTCCAGTATCCGCAATATTCTTTCTCCAGTAAGATGTGTAAGCTGTGGTATCCAGCTCACCCAGGGCTCCTCGCCAACCGTGAAGCAAAACTACTTCCTACAACGGATGACCTGAGCCTACTGCAGTCCCGATCAGGAGCAAAGCTCAAATACTGACAGTTCCCCTTCTCTTCCTGTGGTTGTGCTAGGCCCCAAACTGCCAGTCAAGTGCCTAGGCCATGGAAAAAAGCAAGAGCCGGCACCATGAAACTGCCCAAAGCCTCCTTAAACTTGCAGTCTCTCCAGTACACACAGGAAATAGGCTCTGGAAAATATGAGGAGACAGGCCTCACTGGGCTGATCTGTTCCCTTGTAACAGGTGTTTCTGTGTAGTGCGATCTGTGTCTGGAGTACTCTAATCAACTTACCTCTGAACTACAGGATGCAGCCGTAGGGCTGTGACCAACTACTTCCAACTTTCCCTGTGATTAATTCAATACACACCCTATTAATTAACATCCCACAGACTTCAAACCAAGGAATCAGAAATAAATAATATGGTTCTGGTTTCAAGTCCTGTCTTAAGGACCAACTCAACCTTAGTTTGATGAGAATGAATAGAAATGTCCCTTTTCCGGTCAAAAACCAGGACAACCTTTAGCAAGTCACTAATGGGAGTCAGTCTGCCCAAGCACCTCACCCTCTTCTCCTCTCATGACTTCTGCTGGGGAGAAGTTAGTTGATTTTTTTCCCCTTTCCTCTGGGGATGGGGAATTGAGGAAGCTTCTTTATTTCCTAAAGATCTTTGCTCAATTAGATCTAAGTTTTGCTGAAAAGTTTTGTATCAGGGTAAAATTCTACTATGTAGCCCATGCAACCCTTTCTGATTTAGACAATAAGACTATAGTTTCCATTGACACAGGGGAGGAATGACCCAGCAGAATGTTCTAGTCAGTTCTTAGATTTTAAGTTTCAAAAGACTAATCATCAGAGAGATACAGGAAAAAAAAAAAAGAATAACTATGAGCAATAACTAAGACACAGTCAATTAAAAAAAAAATGTCTTATTCTCTGTCCCTAACCCTTACACCCAATAGATTATATAAAGTTTGTCAGACTAGAGGGAACATGGAAAGCTAGAGATGGCATGACTAAGGGCATTTTGATGCTGGTGGGTTCCTGAGGATTGGCACTGCCCTGGCATCTCCCCAGGCCAATTTAGGAAAGGTTGGAGGATAGAACCCCCACAGACATTTGGGGTATCTGATTGTTGAAAGACCAATGTGTCCTTTCACAGAGAGGGCTGAGGAAAGTCACAGGGCTCTGGGGTTTTCCTTCATGTAGGTGTTCCCAATCTTTATGTGATTATCTTGAGCCTCTTCAGTCACTTGGTATGGGAAGGAGAGGGATTCCCCCTCCTAATAAATGTTGTATTTTGGTGACTCATTGTAATCCCTTCCCCGGTCTCTCTGTTTAAATTGTCAGAGATGTACCTGGGGCATACGGTGATGATTAGGGGTAGGTCAGCTCAAGAAGGAAAATAGTAAAGATAAGAGCAAAAACCTATATGGTAGTCAGAGCCAAGATGGCCCCTAGTGATGGTTACTTCCTGGTATTCATTCCCTTGCATAGTTCTTCCCACACCAAATATGGCTGTCCTCTGTTATCAAGAGCATATTCTAGAAATGATGATATGTGACTGTCAAGGCTAGGTTATATAAAAAGATTACCATTTTGACCTTGCTCATGAAGATCATGCATCATGATAAAAGTTTCTTGCTGTTTTAAAATGCTAAGCTCTGGAGTACTTTGTTATAATAATTAGTCAACTAATGAAACAGGAAACCGTGTATAATGTAGAGATTCAACAAAAGCCAAAAAGTTCATTCTTTAAAAAGATTAATAAAAACTAATACACATTTGGTGAGACTTATCAAGAAAAAGAATGGCTCAATTATCCAGTGTCAAAAATGAAAAATAAGACATGCAGATTCTATAGACATTAGAGAGATAAAAAAGAAGTTGATGAACTACTTTATGCCAACAAATTTGAAATTTTTATGAAAAGAACAAACTTCTAAAAAGAATGTAACACTCCATTAACCAGGGTAAGACTAAACCATTATAATATATAGAGCAAAAATACAATGCCTTTTTAAAAAATGTGTGTTTATATGTCTTTCATTTTCCAGTTCTCAGGAGAGTGACTGATGGGACAGCTTCCCTTGATGGGGCCATTCAGAAACATTGCTGGTCCATATGTAGCAGGAAAGAGAAGGCACACTCAAACATGGCTATTGAAGGAAGTTCTTTAAGGGGACAACTGACACAAGAGTAGGAAGGTTAAGGGACACTAACAAGGTACAATCTATAACACCCCAGTGCTAGCAGTGGAGAGGGAGAGAAGAGGGGTAGAGGATGGGGAGGCCAAGGACTCTTTCTAACTGCCAGCTTGAAGCAACAAGGTGTGGAAGCAGCTGCTAGAATCAGAAGAGAAGAGATAATGTAGAGACCACCACAAAAGATGCTGTGGTCATGGGTAGAAGGAGGCAGCCACCCTGTGACAATTCAGCAGAGAGAAAGCAGAGGAAATAAATATCTTGACCTAACTCCCCTTTACCCTCCCAGTTAGAAGCCAGAAGACAAGGGAAGCTATCCGTGGAGCCCGTAAAGCCTCCAGGATGCAGAGCCATGGGGAGTGGCACGGAGAGCGGATCTGGATCGTCATGTTGCTGCACCATTGTCCAGGGGACTAGTTACCTGCCCAGTGAAAGCTAGGTCACCACCACATCTGTGTCCACCCAACTGGAAGGAGAAAGAGAAGAGAGGACGTCAAGGAGAAATACCCAGTGTCTTAAGGCCCAGGACTAGAAATGGTAGTCATTATTTCTTCTCCCTCACTAATGGTAAAGACTAATCACTTGGCCACACCTAACTGACTACAAGGAAAATTGAGTGACGTTATGTGACTGGAGAGGCATATGTTTCAGGCGAGAGAAAGAATAAATTTTAGTGGACAATTACCAATCCCCGTGCCATGGTCCAGCCTTCAGCCACTAAATATCCCTCTGTACCTTTCTCCCTTGCCAAGGAACATAAACGAAATTTCTATCCGATTTCTGGATCCAGCTCGAAGCAGCACCTCTGGGTGAGGCCTTGACTTCTGCATTAGGTGCATATATGGCTGCATGTGGCAGTCTAGAAAATGAAATTATTGCCCCATACGCGCATCCAATTACAATGGTTGAGAATGAACTAAAACACTCTTTGTAAACGAAAGGAGGAATGGAATACACTCAGCTCCCCCCAGAACAAGATTATTCCACCAGAGAGGAATTGAGAAGATTCCTTGTCTTGGCAGTGATGTACTTTCCCATGTTCTCTATGAATCTAAATTTTGCCCCTTGGGAATGTTTCCTAGTGCTTTATGCTTTAAGGCCACAGCTGAAGTGGATTTTGGAAAGACTGTAATTTTAGTAGCCTCCTTCCTACAGGTATAGGTTTGAGAGTCTGAGGACATTTTCAGGCCAGGTTTTTGCTTGCTTTTGAAATTAAGTAGCTAAGAAACCCGATAGGCTTCTGCGTCTGTTTGTTTTCATTCAGTGCCATGTGCCAACAACAACTCGCTCAGATTTCCTTTTGGAACATTGTTTTTAAACCCACTTTACTTCCTGGTTTCCATGTCTATCCATTGCTCTCATTTAAACGCTGTCTCCTTTGAGGCTGTCTGAATAATGGGTAAAATGAGGCCATACCATTAATATAACCCTCCACAGTGCTAGATGCCTCAGCTTTCCTAATTGGGAGGAATTTGGGGAAAGCTACAAGTTGTAGCAATCCTATCTCCTGCAGTTGGGGACAGAATCAAATTTCCAGACCTTCTCAATAGTCTTCTGCTTTATGTCCACTAGTTTCTACCTGAGCCCATAGTTTTCTTACTGTCCTCTATTACAAACATCAAAGAACAACCAAAACACATCAACACTCTTGTTACTCTCTGGTTAAGTGGCCAGCCTTTCCGATGACTGCAGGAAACAGTTTCATTATACATTTTTGTGATGACACTACAAGGGTCTGCAATTTTGCATCCTGTGACATCTGTTTCCGCAATTCTAGTCTAACCACATACTTAAGATTATTCTTAGAAACCCATTTCTAGGTTCAAATTTCTATGTTTCTAAGGTCATGCCAAGCTATTGTAACAAAAGGACCCCACATGCAGTGGCTTAAAGAATATAGACATTGCTAAAAGGTAGTACATCATAGTGGGTGAGAGCACAGATTGGGGAAACCAATTTTCTGGATTTGAATCCCAGTTCAGTTGCTTACTAACTGGGCAACTCTGACCTTGTCTGAGTCTGTTTTGTTATCTTTAAAACTGAGGTAATGTGGTCTCTAGATGGCTTGCTTGGTTGGGCATCTGACTCTTGGTTTCAGCTCAGGTGGTGATCTTGGGGTCATGGGAACGAGCCCTGTGTTGGGCTCTGTGCTTGGCATGGAGTCTGCTTGAGATTCTCTTCCTCTCCTTATGACCCGACCCTGGCTCACTCTCGCTCTCTCTCTCTTATAAATTGATTAATTAATTAATAAAATTGAGGTAATAATAGTAACTACCACCTAGGGTTGGTAAGAGGATTAGAAGAGATAGTATATGTAAAACTTAGAGCAGTGCTTGTTATGTGCCCGTGTTATATAAGTGCTTGCTAATTTAAAAAAATACATTTCTAATCTCTTCCATATTAAAAAAAATTGCAGATGAGTGTTCCTGAGACAGATCAGTGTGAAAATTCAAATCCTTGTGGTAGTTCAGGGGCCTAGCAGTTTCCATGCGGTTGGCACTTATTCCGAGCATTGTCATCTTCATGGTCAATCATCGTATTGGAGTCCATCCCATGGAAGTGGGAGAGAGGAAATGGGAGGAGGTGTACCAGATGTCTGCAGGCCCAACTGGAAATGGCACAAGCTGTTTCCAATGACATTCTATTAATAAGAGCATAGTCATATGGCTATACCTGATTGGAAGCAAGGCTGGAAAATTAAGTTTAGCTGGGGAGCCTTGTGCCCAGAAAGGAGGGCTTTGGGTAGGTAGCTAGTGTCCTCTACCATAGTACCTTAAATGGACTCAAAAAGAGTTTGGAAATCATAATTCTATACTCATTAAAGAAATTAGTAATAAAAAAATCATCCCATTAAAAGAAACTAAAAACTAGAGAAATCACGTGTTGATAAAGTTGAAATGGATAAATTATAGTAAATCAATACAATGAAATACTATCTAGCCATGTATACCACAGTTAGAGCCATATGGAATGACATGGATGAATTCCACAAATAATGAACACAAATGTTGAACTAACAACAACAACAACAAAATGAATACATGTAGTATGCTTTTATTTGTGGAAAATTCCAAAGGAAGCAAAATTAAACAATGTTGTTTGAGGACGCATGTGTAAGTGATTAAGTTAGAGGGAACAAAGAGGTGATAACTATCACAAAAGTTAGAATAGTGGCTGCCTCGAGGGAAAGTGGGGATTGTGGTCAGAGAATGATACATGGAGAAACTTCTACAGTACTGACAATATTATATTTCAT
Organism: Ailuropoda melanoleuca; assembly: GCF_002007445.2. Lineage (NCBI taxonomy): Eukaryota > Metazoa > Chordata > Mammalia > Carnivora > Ursidae > Ailuropoda > Ailuropoda melanoleuca. Next base: position 145,058,525 of record NC_048218.1, on the reverse strand, counting down.
GACTTGAATGGTAGTTTACATTGATATTTCTTTTATAATTATTCTATAACCGTGTATATATTTTTCTCATAGATCTCAGGCATATGCAATATATCTCACAATAGATTTTTCATGCATATGGAAGAGCTAAGTTAACTTCAAAAAATAAAAATGAATGGCAGAAGTAGCCCTAAAAATAAAAAGTTCAGTAGTTTTGAAAGAAAAAAGAAGGTAGATCAATGGAATAGAGATCTCAGAGATCTTTCTCTTTAGGGAATTAATACCAGATAAAGTTAGCAGTACCAATTAATAGGCAAGGGATGTTTGCTTAGGAGATGACATTGGGAGAATGGACTCACTCCATGGAAGGAAATAAAACTATGTCCTACCTAACATCACTGGGTAACTACCAAACAGGTGTCTATAGCCTTTGGAGTTAATAGAAAACAATGTAGGAGTGTATCTTTATGACCTAAGGGTAAAGAAGGACTTCCAAAATAAAATTTCAAAAATATAAACCCTATGAAAAAAGTTGGTTGAATTTGAGTCATCAAAATGAAGGATTTCCATTCAGGGAAGGGCATCATTGACAAAGATAAGACAAATATCAGAAAGAGAAATATTTGCAATGTCGAACTGACAAGGTATTATTAAGTACAATATATTAGGAAGTCTAGAGAATAAAAAATGGAGATCGTAACCCCAAAGAATCAGAGGCAAATGGTATGAAGAAGCAATTTACAGAAGGGGGAAAAATCAAGCACATGAAAAGATGCTCAGATGCACCGAATCCTTAGTAATTGGACGAGTGTCATTTCAGACGGCACAGTAGGGGCGCCTGGTGGTGTAGTCGGTGAAGTGGCTGCCTTTGGCTCAGGTCATGATCCTGGAGTCCCGGATGGAGCCCCAGAGCCCCACCTTGCTCCCTGCTCAGCGGGAGTCTGACCCACCCCCCACTCGTGCTCTCTTTCTCTCTCTCTCAAATAAATGGATAAAATATTTAAAAAATAAAACTGCACTCTAAATTGCTTTGTACCTGTTAGACTACCAAAAATTAAAAGGCTCATATCGCCAAGTGTCGGCGGTGTGGTGACGCGGGATATAGGTGATGTCTCTCGTCTTCAGTGAGAGTGTGGATGGTTGCAGCCACAACAGGTGAGATCGAGGAATCACAAAGGACTGTAGGGCTCAGAACCACGTCTGTAGCCAAGGTCCATGCCAGCAAGCCAGATGCTTGCAATACAGACTCTTTCCCTAGTCGGTTTCGAATTTTAATCTCACTGAAGCCATTCTGATTTATAGACACAGAATTATATCCTGTACTGCGGCTTCAAGATTGTTGGGAAAATAATTGGTTCTAGTTTCTTCTTCTGCAGAACAGGAAGGCAAGAGACTAGAAGACAAGAGACTGACCACCTCCTCCCCCGCTCCCACACTGAGGTTCAGGTACTGGAATTTTATAAAATCTCTCTGCACAGTCCTAATATGTGCAAGGGTTTTGAAACATGGCACCCAAAGGATGTTGAAAGAGAGGTGGAAGGTGCTTTAGTGTCTCCACCATGAGTAAGACCTGAATGCACACTCGGTATTATTGATGTACTTGTGTTCATATTGTTTGTCGCAAGACGGGAGGAATTTGTCAACAGCAAGAAAACAAACCACATACCTTTTGCCAAAACTCATTTTTCCCACACAATGAGGTTGTTCAGAAAAGTAATTTACTGGAGATGTAAAAGACCATAATTAGCATATTCGAGAGCAAGTAATCCAATTGAGGAAAACCAAGAGGAATGTGCTTAAGTTGGAGCGCAGAACGTAGTGGAAACTTTTAACACACTTAATTTGATACTCTCTAGAACAGACAGTAGAAAAAGCTCAGTCCATCAGGGATGACTTTAGGAAATGGAGAAATGAACACTTAACCACAAAATTGTGCTCTTAGAGCTCGAGGCTTTGCCCACCACAGGAGTCCTGTGGTTTCTAAGAGCTAGCTGGCGAATCACACAAGCCTGCAGAATATCACTGATTGCTTTAAGAGATAAAACCTAAACGACGTGGAGTATGATGTGAAATGCTATTTCTACTACAGAAAAAATAGTGGCTTCTGCAGTGAATATGAAGATTGCCTGTGGGTAGAATGTAAACTCAAGATCTTTGGAAAATAAATTGTGCACGAATGGATTCTAGAGAGGCCCACTGGCATCCAAACAATCATATATGCTAAAAGTCACACACACACACACACACACACACACACACACACACACACACACACAATAAATGGAAATAGTAAAATCAGATGTGTGCTACCTTAACAAATTTAAATATTTTGGTCCTATCCTTATCTTTTTCTTGTTGCTTTCATTCCTTTCCAGGATTTCTCCTGATGAGCCCTGTCTCATTAAATCATGTGCTTCTGAAATCCTCTCCCAATCTCTACTTTTAAGGAACCAGACATAGACACTCAACATCATTCCTGTTTGCCCAAGAGAGAAGCCAGATACTCACCTTCTCAACCTCTTTGGCAGGTTGGGTAACTGTTGCCCAATTACTCTGCTTCTCTTCTTGGTGGTACCTTCAGTAGGCTGATGCCACATCTCTGAGACTGGAGCTCAAGAGTGGCCATACAACTTAGTTTGGCCAATGAAATGTTGATAGAAGTAACATATGTCACTTTCAGGTAGAAATTTCAAGAGCTGGTATGTGTTTTGTTGTGTCTCTTTTCTCTTTGCCGCCAAACTGGTGGTATTCTAGATACAGTCTGCTCTGCCAGACTGGATCCTGAATTGGTGATGGTAGGAAGCAGAGCTGCCACCAGCCTGCAATGGACATGTACATGAGGGATCAATAAGCCATTGTGGTAAGCCCCTGTGACAGCATGCTGTAATAGTTCATCCATTTTCATTTGCTGTGTGTAGTATTTCATTGTATAAATATACCACAATTTATTTATCCATTCCACTATTGCTAGACATTTATGTTGTACACAGATTTCTTAAATATTATGAACCATGCTGCAATGAACTTTCTTGTTCACTTAATACACATATGTACTTTAATGTAAACGTTTCTGATGGGTGTATATGCAGAAGTGAAATCACTGGGTAACAGGGTGCACAATATGCTCAGCTTTAGTAGATACTGACAAGCAGTTGTTCAAAGTGGCTGTACCAACGTACCCTCCCACTAACAATGTTAGAGCTCTAGTTACTCCACGTCCCTGCCAACACTTACTAGTGTCAGTTTTCCTGGGTTTTTTTTTATATGTATGTGAGTGTAAGCACATTGGTGTATACATGTTTTTTAAATTTTTAAAAAGAGTTTATTTATTTATTTGACAGAGAGAGACAGCCAGTGAGAGAGGGAACACAAGCAGGGGGAGTGGGAGAGGAAGAAGCAGGCTCCTAGCAGAGGAGCCTGATGTGGGGCTCGATCCCAGAACGCCGGAATCATGCCCTGAGCTAAAGGCAGACACTTAATGACTGCACCACCCAGGCGCCCCCAGTTTTCTTTTTTATAAAAAAAATTTTAACTATTCCAATAGGTGCATAGGCATATCTCATTGTGATGTTTGTTTGCAATCCTCAGGTGAATAATGAAATTAAACACATTTACTTGGGTTTATTGGCCATTTGGAGTCTTCTTTTGTAAAGGGAATGTTCAACTTCTGGGCCATTTAAAAAATCTGGTTGACATTATTTGTCTAATCAATTTGTAGTTATGAATTCTTGGTGGATACCTGTATTGAAAGTATATTCTTCCACCTTTTGGTGAGACTTTTCTCTTTCTCAATCGTGTCTTTGATGGACAGAAAATCTGCAATTTTAATAAAATCTTAGATAACTTAGATATCAATATTTTCTTTTATAGATGTTGCTTTGTGTATCTCATTTAAGAAGCATCCTGTTCAAGCAGCTTACAAAATATGCTTCATGGTTATCTTATAAAAGATTTGTTGTCTAATTGTCCACATTTAAATTTCTCACCCATTTGGCATATATTTTAGGGTACGCTGTGAGTAGAAATCAAGATTCATTTGTAGCCACATGTATATCCAATTGATACAACATTATTTATTGAAAAGAAAATCCTTTCCCCACAGCATTGCAGGGACACTTTGTCATAAACAAGGTGACCATCCACATGTGGGTTTGTGGCTGGACTCTTTGCTCCACTAGATTGTCAATCATTGTCCCCAAATCACACTGTTTTAATTATAATAGACTTGTAGTTACGTCTTAATTATAGGTGGTAAAATCCTCCAGATTTGTTCTTCCTCAAAATTTCTACAGCTCTCCTTTACTCGTTGCACTTGCATTTAAGTTTAGAATCAGCTTGTCAATTACTACAAAACTTCGCTAGGATTTTGACTGGGATTGCATTGAATGTATGCACTGAATGGGGATCATGAACATCGTTAAAATTTAAATCTTCTAATAATGAATAATGTATGTTCCAGATTTTCTTTTCCAGTCTTGGGTTGATTGATTTATTTGTGTATTTATTTATTTATTTCCTCTAGTTTAATGTTGGATATAGGTGATAATAGCAAGTATCCTTGTCTCTTTCTCAACCATCAAGGAAAGCTTTCAATTTCTCAACAAATACGATGTTTGCTATAGCTTTTCCCTTTTGGTTACTGCTCTTTGTCTGATTAGAACATTTTCATTCCATTTTTTTTCAAGATTTTATTTATTCACGAGTGACAGAGAGAGAGGCAGAGGCAGAGGCAGAAGCAGGCTCCCCACAGAGCAGGGATCCTGATGCAGGATTTGATCCCAGGACCTCGGTATCATGACCCAAGTCAAAGGCAGATGTTCAACCGACTGAGCCACCCAGGCACCCATTTTCATTCCATTTTTAATTTATTAGGAACCTTTAATATTTTTCTGTGTTTATTGAGATAATCATATTATTTTTCTTTTTTATTCTATCAAGTATATGATGCATTTAAAGCTCTACACCAAACTTGTATACTGGGTGTATCTTCACTTGGTCACGATATATTACCTGTTTATATGTTGTGGATGCAATTGGCTAATCCTTTGTTTAAGATATTAATGTTTGTATTCATGATGAATATTGGCTGTAATTTTACTTTTCCTTTCTTGTAATAAATCGTCAGGTTTTAGTGTCAAGGTTATGTTGGCTTGATAGAAGAGTTGAGAAAGGGTTTTTTAATTCTCAGGAAGACTTTATTAAAAATTAGTATTTTTTTCTTCCTTAAGTGTTTGGAAGATTCATTCATGAAGCTCTTTAGGGCTGAAGGCTTTAAATTATGGATTCAATTTCTTTAATAAATATAAAAATATTGAGATTTCCTGTTTCCTCTTGTATATTTTTGGTAAGTTTAAGAATTCATTCTTTTCATCTAAATTTGTAAATATAGTGGAATAAAGTAGCTCAAAATATGCTTTTAATTTTTAAAATATCTTTAGGACTTGGGGTAATATTCTGTTCTTTATTCCCCATACTTAGAACTTTAAATCTCTCTCTCTCTGTGGGTCTTACGTGACATTTTTAAATTTTATTAGTATTTTCAGTAATCAACTTTTGGATGATTTGCCTTTTCTATTTAATTTTTTGAAAGATTTTATTTATTTATTTATTTATTTGACAGAGCAAGAGAGCTCAAGCAGGGGGGAGCAGTAGAGGGGAGGGGGGGAAGCAAACTCGCCGCTGAGCTTGATCCTGGGACCCTGTGATCATGGTCTGAGCCGATAGCAGATGCTGAACCATCTGAGCCACACAGGCGCCCCTGTGTTTAATTTTTTATTGTAAAATTCAGATAACATGAAATTTACCATTTTAAGCATCTTAAAGTATATAGTTCAGTGGCATTTAATACGTTCACATTATTGTGCAACGATCACCACTGTCAACTGCTAGAATATTTTCATCTCCCCAAAAGGAAACCCAAGCTCATTAAGCTGTCACTCCCCATTACCCTTTTCCCCCAGCCCCTGGTAACCACTAATCTGCTTTGTCTGTGCATTTCTGTCTTCCAGCTGTGTCATAGAAATGGAGTTACGCAGTAGGTGCCTTTTGCGTCGAGCTTCTTTCACTTGGCGTAATATTTTCAAAGTGCATCCATACTGTAGCCCGTATCAGGACTTCATTATTTTTTATGACTGAATACTATTCTCTACGACGGATGAGCCTTTCTTAAAGTCTGTGTTGTTGTTGTTGTTTTTAATCTCATTGATTGCTGGTCTTATCTCTATTATTTCTGCCTTTCTGCTTGCTTCAGGTTTTTCAGTGTTTGAGATGCATGCTTAGATAACCGCAGTAAAGTGGTGTAGTTCTGTTGATTTTGCCTTACATACTTTGGGATTCTGTGTTTAGCGTGTAAATTCAGGATCACCAAAGCTAGACACACATATTTGGGGCTCCTACACTTCCTAACTAGATGACTCTGCCTACAATGGGGATAATAATGTTGGTCATATCCCATCAACCAAGGTGTTGTGAGACTATGTAGGTGAGAGCACTTTCTTAAAGTGTCCGTTTCCCCACTTGAATAGAACTTTATTGTTGGCACGGCAGTTGTTTTATATCTACACAGAGGTTTTGCAGATACTTTCTCATTGACTTCCTCCAACACACCCACAGGAATTCTCTTCATTTTACAGATGTGATTTCTGCTACTATACAATTTCAGAAAGTGACCGTGAAGCTAGTATTCAAAGTCCAGCGCTTTTGTTTTTGTGTTTTCACCTACATTTACAGAAGCTGCCTAGTGCAGAATGGTGTTATTGGAGTTCTAGGGACATCAGAATTTCACACTTTCACACCCTTGAGTGCATTGTAGTTACTGCCAACAAGGTTCAGCAGCTTCTAGAAGAAGAATACCAAGTACATCCACCAAATCAACCCTTTCCGCCTGCACAGAATTAAACTCGGCACATTTGGCTCTGGTTCTCTGCCCGTGCATTGACAGTGTTTACTGACTACTCGGTGAATTTGGATTTTTGTGGGAAAACAAAGGAATTCGTACATGTGTTTTTTTACCAAATATATTTAGAAAGTAACATTTTAACATGTGCAAATATTTAGCACATGAGAACTAAGGTAAGAAAGGAAAGGAATTATAAAAGTAAAGGTGAATTTTTGATGAGTTTTTTACAGTTTTTTTTTTAATGTTGGGTTGTAAATTGCTGTTGATAAAAAGAAGTTCTAATTTAAAAAACCTCCATAAGTTTCCAGAAGTTTAAAATTTTTATATTTCGAGGACCCACATAATAGTCTTTTTTATACATTTCAACATCTTCGAAATGGAAAATTAGTGCATAGTTGATATTTCCTTAGAACTATCTTCATTTTACAGTTCCTTAAAACTATCAATTATACACTAACTGTGTTGTAGACTGATTGATTGATAGTTTTTTTCTTTCCTTGTGGTACATAAAATAATAAAACAAAGTAATAAAATAATTAAAAGAAAATAATTATCTAACACTGATGACATTTTAAAGTTAATAAAATATGGCATATTACATTATTCCAGAGGCTCCTCTAATACTTTCCAAACATTCATTCATTCGTTAATTCAATATATATTGGGCACCTCACCTGTGTTTGATGCTAAACCAGGCTTTAGGGCTATAACAATAAACAAGGCAGTATTATATGGGTTTATAGTCTAATGAGAAAAACAGAAAAGTAATAAGGTATGAATAATACAGAACGGTAAGAATAATAAAGATACATGGTGCATAGGATGTATGAAAAGGGTATTTAAGAATTAGGGATCAAGAAAGACTAGCCAAGGGGCGCCTGGGTGGCACAGCGGTTAAGCGTCTGCCTTCGGCTCAGGGCGTGATCCCGGCATTATGGGATCGAGCCCCCACATCAGGCTCCTCCACTATGAGCCTGCTTCTTCCTCTCCCACTCCCCCTGCTTGTGTTCCCTCTCTCGCTGGCTGTCTCTATCTCTGTCAAATAAATAAATAAAATCTTTAAAAAAAAAAAAAAGAAAGACTAGCCAAAGTAAATTCCAAACTTATGCCTGAAGGAGCAAGTAGGATTTGGTTATATCACAAATAGGGAATAGAGATGTTGCGGGGGGAAAAGTGTTTCAAACAAAAGAGTAGGTGCCCAGAGCAATATTTCCACATACAGTAGAACTCTCAAAGCAACTGATTGGAGATCATTAACTATTCAAAGAGTTTTCATTTTTCTTTTTGACAAGGGTTCTTAATATCTAGCCTTGGTCACCAAGGGTTTCGGGGATGGACGTGTGAAACCACTGAAAGCTGGCGTGTTTTGTATATATATGAACCCAAAGGCAGGGTTTATTGCGTTCGTCAGAGTCTCACAGTTAGTTGAGTCCCTTCCAAAAGAGTTAAGAATGACTGCTCTAAGTTCTCACAGGGTAGAACGAATTGGAAAGGATATTCATATATTGTCTAATTTATTCAATAAATAAATTAGTAAGTTAATAAATTAACTGGGTCGGAGGAGAAGGACATGGCATCTCTCCTCTACTCCCCAACTCACCCTCCAGTCCTGCTCTTCCTGCCTCTTTATGCCCCATTTTCTGCCATTTGTTTATTCTTTCACTCCTTCTCCAAAGTTTAGAGCACCTACTGTGCCAGAAACTGTTCTAGAAGTTGAAGAGAAGGTAGACAACAAATTAGTCAAGGTCTGTGCCCTCCTCAAGTTCACATGCCAGTGAGGGAAGGCAGGCTACCTGCAAGTAAACAAAAAGACAAAAAAGATAGTTTCATAGGGTGAAGAGTGATGTGAAGGCAGGGATGATGGAGTCCTTAACAACCTGTATAGCACATTCTCAGTCACAATGGACTGGGGTACGGTCTGGACTGGGAAGACTCCTGGAAAGCCTGTCATGGCAGGCAATCACCCCTTAGTTGCTGGATCATGACAAAGTGTGTGTAAGTGTGTGTATGTGTGTGTGTGTGTTGGTGGGGGAGTTTAGGGGAAGGGTAACGGTCAGTGTCGTGGAGGCCCTCTTGGGGGACCTGAAGACGTATTTACCAACCAGAACAGAGATATGTCACTATTCTAACAACCAGTAACCGTGTACTGGTGCTAATGACTTCACGTTAGCTGTGACTGGCAGTTGGCGGAGGATACAAAGGGAGGCTATTACAGACAGTAACATTGAAAATGGCCTCTCAGTGAAGACCTGAAGGACAGAAAAGAAAAACTCAAGGAGCAGTCAGGAAGTAGGTAAGGATGGGGAAAGCATTCTAGCCAAAGGATAACAAAGGCAAAAATGATGAGGTGCAATAAGCCTGACATGTTTACAGAATGATAGGGAGGCTAGCGTTGCTGGAACATTATGCTGAGGGAATGATAAGAAATTAGGTCAGATGACAGGTGCAGGCCAGATCTTGTATGACCTTTTAGGCCATGATAAGAAAGTAAAATGAGAAATGGGGAAATGATATGATCTGACTTACATTTTTAAGAGCTTACTCTAGCTGCAGTGGGGAGAATGGATTGGAGGCCAGGGAAAGAAGAGTGAAGTGGTTGTTTGTTTGTTTGTTTGAGCCTAGAGACAATGGTTGCCTGGATCAGGGTGAAGACAGTAGAAGTGGAAAGAAGTGGGCTGATTGGATATTTACTTGCAGACTGTGGTGGTTTTAGGTATGTCACACATTCTTTCCTGTGCCTTCTCTAAAGAGGTGGCTTCATCCTTCTCCTCTTAAATGTGGACTGGAGTTGTTTGCTTCCAGGAAAGAGAATATGGCAGAAGCTAAGAGGTGTCATTTCTGTGGTGAGACTGTGGTTTCCATGTTGGCGGCATACTCTCTTGCTCTGTTCATTTGCTCATCCTGAGGGAAGTCAGCTACTTTATTATGCTACAGCTCTGTGGAAAGGCTCATGAGTCAAGAGACCAAAGACTGCCAACAACTACGTGAGTCATCTTGGAAGCTAATCTTACCTCTTCCACCCCACCCTAGATGAGCCTTCAGATGAGGGTACAGCTGTGTTAGCCAGGGTTCTCCAGAAAACAAAACTGATAGTATAGATCATAGACAGATAGATGCCATGATATGCTATCTATAAGCTGGAGAGAAGGCACGCCAGTGGTGTAATTCAGTCCAGTCTGAAAGCCTGAGAAATGAGGGCCGCAGATACAAGTTCCAGAGTCTGAAGGTCCAAGAGCCAGAGCTTTGATATCCAAAGGTAGAAGCAGGTGGATACCCCAGCTCAAGTAAAGAGAGAGAGAGAGAAAATTTTTCCTTCCTCCACCTTTCTGTTCTATTCAGGCCCTCAAAGGATTGGATGATGCCCACACACATTAATGAGGATTGATCTTCTTTACTCAGTTTATTGAGTCAAATGCTAATCTCTTCCAGAAACACTCTCACAGACACACCCAGAAATAATTTACCAACTGTCTGGGCATCCCTTAGTCCAGTCAGGTTAACACATAAAATTAACCATCACAACAACTCTGGCTCACAGCTCAGCTGCCAATTCATGAAATACCTTGAGCAAGAGATATAGTTATGCCGCACCTAGGTCACTGACACCCAGAAATTATGAGATAATAGATGTTTGTTGTTTTTAACTGCTAGATTTTGACACAATTTGTTGTGTAGCAATAGAAAATTGATACAGAAGGAAGGCCTATGGGACTGATTAATATATTTGGTGCAAGGAGATATTAGAGAAAGGGATGGGTGAGTGAAGATGTCTGGGTTTCGGGTTTCAGCAACTGGAGGGTAGAGGTGCCATTTATTGAGGTGTGGAGAGATTGGAGGACATGACATGTTGGGATGGGGAATCAAGAGTTCTGCTATGGACACCTTTTAAGGAGACTATTAGACATCCCAAGGGGGCTATAAACCAGGCACTAGTCTCACCATCCAACCAGTCATTTATGTTTAATAAGGGACTACTCCTTGCCAGGCTCCTTTCTATGCTTTGAGGTCATAGTGGGAAATAAGACAAAACCCCCAAACTCAAGGAGCTACCATTCCATTAGGCAGCAATAGATCACAGATGTATAAGGATATTAACAAGATGATTTCAAAAACAATGAGTAATGAAAGATATGGGATAATGTCAGAAGGTTGCTGGAGGTGGGGTGTGCTTCTTTAGCTAGAAAGATCGTGGATGATTTATTAGAGCCACAGTAATAGGCTTGAATTAGGTGTGTACAGTTTGGAAACATCAGCATACTGATTGTGTTTAAATCCACTGGAATTGATGGAATCACCATCAGAGAGAATGTAGAAAGAGAAGAATTTGTAGAACAAGTCCTAGGGCTTCATCATTTAGAGGTCAGTGACAGGAGGACCCTGCAAAGAAGATGAGGAAAGTAAGGAAAAAATTGGGAGAGGGTGGGATCACAGAATCCAAGAGAGGTAAGTATTCGAAAAGGGAGTGGCAATCTGTAGTCAATGTGGTAACAAGTTGAATATGGTTACAGCAGAGAAGTAACCACCAGATTTGATAACGTGGGTATCATGGGTGGTTTAATAAGATTAAATCCTACAGTTGAGTCGAAGGACACAAGCTATATTAGTATGGGTTAAGTGGAGAATGGGAGATTGGAGATATTCTCTAAAGTTAGTTGCTGAATCAATCATTTTCTTACACTCATAAACAACGAGTAAGGAATTTGGGCAGGGCTCAGTAGGCAGATTCTTCTGCTCCACATGGTGTCAACTGGGGTGACTCAATGGTATTCAGTTGGTGGCTGGACTTGTCTGGAGTGTCCACGAAGGCTTCATTCACTCATCTGCGGCCTTGGCGTAGATGGCTAGAGGGCTGGCCGCTTTCCCTCTCCATGTGTTCAGAACCTTTCCTGTGAACACTCCAATGGGGCAACGAAATTCATTATGCAGAAGTTCAAGGGTTAAGAGCAAGTGTTCCAAGTGACAGGAGGTGGAAGCTGTTGGTGTCTAGGCTGTGCCTGCAAACTTGAATAGCGCCACTGAATTTTATGAACGAAGGCACTCACAGAGTCAGCACCCACTGCAGGACAAGGTCCTGTGCCCACTCCTCCGTAAAAGAAGTCTCAAAGAATTTGTGGCCGTCACTCATCTGTTACAAGAGATGATAAAAGGGAAGCAGTGACTGTTGGCAAACCTTTCAGAGGTTTTTAAAAAACAGAGAGAGAAGAGCAGAGAAAGAGGGAAGAGTGAGCATGTGGGGTCAAAGAGCGTTTTCCCCAGAACTGTGAGTGACACTAAAGCATGTTGGTATCTGATAGCATTATTCCAGAAAAGAGGACTAGATGGATGCTGCAGGGGAGAGGAGGTGCCACTGGGACCAAAATCCTTGAGAAGGAAAGAAAGGGAGTGGCTGCCCTTTAGTGAAACAGGAAACACTTCCTTCACTGGTAACAGGAAAGAAAGGAGACATAGACGTACAGAGGCATCTCCTTTCTGGCTTGGCTCGGGTGTCCCCTTAACAGTGAGGCTTTTCCTAATTCCCATTCTTTAAGAGGCACCTCAGTACTCCCTATCTTTCTTCCCTGTCTTATTCTTTTCCATAGACTACGTGCACATCCCTAACGCATGCGTGCATCCCCCACAGCACTACATAGGCAGTGGTGGTGTGTTTTACTATATCTAGCACACGGCAGGTACTCAGTATGTGTCCCTGAGCCCCGGAATGAATGAACATTGGAGGGATGGACGTGCTGAGCTATAAGCTCAGGAGTGTTGCTCCGAGATTGAGATGCCCCAAATTCAGATGTTCGAAGGTGACGCGCCGTGGTAGCCTGGGGAGAATGAAGTTAGATCTTAGGGGTTCTAATCACAGCCCTTTCTTCCTTCCATGCCTTTTCTGGCTGAGTCACGGTGATCACATTACTGAACGCCTCTGCGCCACAAGGATTAGGACCTTGTTGGCACCAAGTGAGCGCTCACCAAAGCCTAGCTCTCTTTTTCCCACAGCTCTCCATTTCCACCAAGGGGCAAGCTCTCCGCCTCTTGCCAGGTCTGGTTAGCTGTTCTCCATCTCCTCTCTTTAAAGTCTCCAGGGAGCACTCAGCTCCTGGCCTCTGGTGCTGATCCCAAGCCAGTGCCCTCCGTGCCACCGAGAGGGGCGGGGTGGGGCGGGCCGAGCCAGGCAGCACCAGCGGGGCTCAGGCTGCAGGCCGGCCAGCCTCCCGAGGTCTGCGGATGAGCCCAGTCCTCCTCCGTTCCTGTCCGAGCCATGGCGAAGCTGATGTCACTCACCCTCTTGGGGCTGGGACTGGCACTCTTCAGGGATCACCGGGCTTCTTATCAGTAAGTTGGGTTGTGCTAAGGGCTGCAGCTGCAGTCGTTGCCACCCCGCGAACCCCAGGAGTGCCCCTGAAAGTGGGGTGTAGTCTGTTAACCCAAAGTCCCCAGGTAAGTTTTAGCTGCACATGCTGCAGGTTGAAAACATGTCCTTGTTCACGGCCTGAGAGGAGGAAGGAGACACTTCGCACTGGTGTGATGGCCAAGTTGTTGGCATATACAAATTGATTTTTCATGAGGATCCGTGTGCTTTGGATACAGAATCACTTCTCATTCTCGTTTCAAGATAGATCACCAGACCAGGGATCTCCCCTGACAATTGTGTCAGTTAGGGAAGGAGCTGCCCGGTCATGGCCATAAACCTTTCCCAGCTTGGAGATTCTCAGTTTGAGGCCACACGGAGACGCGAAAGGCATGTGGAGCAGAGCAGATGGGAGCAAACACGCTCCGTGAGAGCCTGCCCCCACCTCTTACTCGCTCCACTGGGTGGCGGCGGGGGCGGGGGGGGAGAACCCTGACTCGGTCATTTGATGTCCTGGGATCTTGCTCTGTCCCTTCCATTATAGGATCTTGGGCAAATCACTTTACATCTCTAACATTCTCTGCTTCCATAAGCCTGAACCGGTAAGACACAGTCACATATGTCGCGGCTCACATCCTTCCTGGGACATAGTAATTATTCAATAAATGTTAATGCTCTGCTTTCCCTAAAGTACTTATAAACCCTTAGGTACTGTAAAAGGGGAGGATTCGTTTTTAAGAATGTTTCAGTCGTTTCATGGTGACTTTATAGGGGTTCAAAGTCCAGAGACCATCCTAATTCCTAAGGTTTAGTCGATATCTTGTTATTTACTTTGAAGTCAAACATTACTAACAACCAAACTGAACACTTTAGACTTTTAAAAAACTTTTATGACCCTAAGCTTTCTTTCAGAATAATTTTTTTTACAAACCATTGGGTTTTTTTCTTCTAATTGTTCATTATTTTTGTAATCACAGACTATTAGAAAAAAGTAACAGAGTGATTTGGGGTTCAAATCATGTAAAAATTACAGTTTGCGGATTTTCATTAAACATAATATCACTTGATGCTAACAGAGAATCTCTCTCTCTCTCTTTATTTTATTATATTTATTTATTGGATTTATTTAAAATATTTTATTTTATTTATATTTATATAAGTTTATATAAATTTTTAAATATTTTATTTATATATTTATATTTTATTTTGTTTTAATATTTAAATATTTATTTCTATGTTATTTTTTTAAAAAAATATATATGTATATTTTCCATGTGTGTGGGTCGTGGTATAATCCGGGGATGAAAATAACTAAGATATAAGGATCTAACACCCCTTGTGGGCTTTATCCTTTCAATTCTACATCTGTACCTGGGTTTCTCCTGCCCCCACTTTTCCAGAGGCCCCATACCAATATGTCTTCTGAAGGATTACAGATCTGCCACAAAGGAGTGAGGGTCTGTCTTTCTTCCTTAATTTACTCTGAGAATGGAGACTGTAGGCATTTTGTGCATGTTTTTGTGTAAAAGCATAGCTTTACTACCCCAACCCTGAGAAGTTTCTCTCTTAACATGTGGTCTTAGCTTATGCGATTCAACTTTAATATTTCCCCAAATCTGTTCCTTAGAACATGAGCCACAAGACTTGCTCCACAAAAACAAAACAAAACAACAAAAAGCACATTCCTTGGACATATAAATTTGGGAAGTGTTGTCTATCGTAGCCTTTTCCTAGAGATTGGCGGTGCCCTCTGGCATATTGAAAGCTTTGAAAAATCCTTCAGCTACAAACAAAAACAAAACAATTTTGCTTTAAGTCACCATTTCACAGACTTACTTGCCCACACCTCCATTCTCCTCTCTTGATGCCATCTGTAAGCATCCTGTCAAAATCTCTGGGATACAGTTTGAAAAGGACTGTTTGACAGCATTGACTTGCACCATGACAAATTCCAACCTGAAAAAGTTGGGACCTGTCCTTGGGCAGAAAGGGGGCCTTAGTTTCTGGGCCTCTTGCCTGCTTCTGATTTTTCTGAAAGGACCAAAGTACACTATGATGATAACCCAACATCACTTCAGTCTCTGCGAGTCCCTTTGTTGGCCTTGCTTGCGGTTTCCCGTAGTGGATAGCATGTCTGCAAGAGACACTCTGCTGTGGGGCGGCCTCAGTGGGAAGACCTGGGGTCTGGTTTGGAATTCAGAGCTTACTGCTTTATTTCACCACGTGGATCTGGTGAGGGGGGACAGGACCTTAGTCCTTAAACTTCTACCTGTATGGCTAAGATTAACAACACAGGAAACAACAGCTGTTGACCAGGGTGCAGAGAAAGGGGAACCCTTTTATCCTCTTGGTGGGAATGCAAGCTGGTGCAGCCCCTCTGGAAACAGTATGGAGGTTCCTCAAAAAGTTAAAAATAGAGCTACCCTATGACCCAGCAACTGCACTACTAGGTATTTACCCAAAGGATACAAACATACAGATTTGAAGGGACACGTGCCCCCCTGATGTTTATAGTAGCACCATCAACAATAGCCAAAACAATGGAGAGAGCCCAAATGTTCATCCACAGATGAATGGATTAAAAAGATGTGATATATATATGTGTGTGTATATATATATGTATATATATATATGTGTGTGTGTATATATAATGGAATATTCTTCAGCCGTCAGAAAGGATGAACTCTTGCCATTTGCAACAATGTGGATGGAGCTAGAATGTATTATGTTAAGTGAAATAAGTCAGTCAGAGAAAGACAAATACAATATGATTTCACTCATCACATGTGGAATTTAAGAAAGAAAACAGAATGGGCAGAAATCACAGGGGAAAGGAGGGAGAAGGAGAGAAGGAAACAAACTAAAAGAGACTCTTATGGATAGAGAACAAACTGAGTGTTGCTGGAGGGAGGTGGGTGGGGGGATGGGCTAAATGGGTGATGAGGATTAAGGAGGACACCTGTTGTGACGAGCACTGGGTGTTGTATGTAAGTGATGAATCACTGAATTCTACTTCAGAAGCCAAAATTGCACTGTATGTTAACTAAGTAAAACTTAAATTTAAAAAATCCTATTTAAAAATGAAAAAAAAAAAAAACTACCTATATAATCAGACATTTGAGAAGGCAAGAGGAAGTGGGAGTGAGATGACCTCTGGTTTTAAAATGGAAAGCAGATCTCAAAGACCCTGGGGAACAGGAGCAGCGTAGGGCCAAGAGGGTGGTGGGTATGGAGATGGGGGATGGGAGCAGCCCAGACAGGAGAAGGAAGGCAAATTGCGCCCACTGTCTGAAAGGCACTAAAGCCTCAGTCCTCAATGGGGTTGGGGCTTTGTCTCGTTGCGCAATCCTGGGCCTCATCCCACACTACTGAATCCGGATCAGCACTATTTAACCAGGTGCCCAAGGGATTTGTATGCACTTCTTTAAAGGACATTCAAATCCTACATCACCCATGTTAGAACCAGATCAAGAGATTCTGGTGGATCGGTAAATGACCTTTGTTACCATTTAAAGGTAAGGCCGGTGAGTCCCAGAGAAGATCATGAATCTGCCCAAGGAAAAGCCTGAATCAGGAGCAAGCCAAACCCCCACGTGGATACACTCTTGTTCAGAGATCTGGCAAATAGGGTTCACATGAGATTGTGGAGGACTGGGGCTGGAGGGAACTTGTGAAAGGATTTAAAAGGCGTCTCAAGGGGGTTCCCTGATGCTTTCGAGGTGATAAGAGCGCCAAGGAAGAAACAGAGAGAGCTCCCCCGGGTCGGTAGTCTCCCTTGCCCAGCTCTGTAGTCAGCTGTTATGACCTCGTAGGTGTGCATGCGCAAGTCCAAGGCCTGCCTCGGATCAGGCTACAAACAGCGTTCTGGGGTGTGGAACGTTGCAGCCCTGCATCTCTACGGCCACTTGCCCATTTCTAAGTTGCTGCTTGTAACGTGTGAGACCACGATTTCCCTTCATTAGAAGGAGATGCAAAGCTAGTGTTAGCCTTTCGGCCACCCCACACCCACTCCACACCATGGTGGGAAGAGGGCAGTGGTGGATTCTGGCAGACCTGGGCTGGATGCCATTCCTGCAACTTTCCAAGTCGCTTCACCATGCTGAACCTGTTTTTCACCTACAACTTAACGGGATAATAGTCCATGTCATAGTAGGATAAATATAAAATCTGGCATATGAAAGGCGCTCTGTAAAGGTTAGCTTTATTTTTGCCGTAGCTGTCGCAAAAATCCGCCTTTGAATGGCCCACCTGAGTGATATTTGAATATATATTAGGATAATGCCTCATGCAACCCTAGGCTAAGGATAAATAAATAACTCTCCAGCCTTCCCTATCAATGCAACCGACACCACTTTCTCCATCTGAGGCACCAGCCTAGTAATTCCACGGAACAACTTGGCAGACATCCACAGAGGACCTTCTCCCTGCTGGCACCGGGTTCTTGCTGGGTCACAGGGATAAAGAGGATGCAGATTCTGAGATATTCACTCACAGATTTCAGAGTTAATATGAGCCACAAGACCAAAAACCAGTAACTGCAAAACAATAGTGTCCGAGACTTGATGGCTGTATATGAGGAGGTCCGTGAGGATAAAGGAGCTATTAATCCTATCACAGAAGACCAGGAGCGGCAGGAAGGCACGGGAGGGAGTCTTGGCCCCAGGATTAGGAGGTAAGTGCGTTCTAGGCAGAGCGAGAAGCGGGAACAAAGGAAGAGAGGTGTGAAAGCAATATGTAGAAAAGAGCCCCTATCATCACACCTCATTTAAAATCCCAACTCTATCCTTTGAAATAAGCAACAACAAGCAATCTACATAGCTTCTCCGTGCCTCAGTTTTCTTACCTACCAAGCAGGTAAAATATTAATTGTTGCCTCAAACGTGACAAGGAGATTAATTGGGGAAGTATGTGTGAGAGCCCTTAGCATAGGGCTTGGCACACAGTAGGTCCCAATAAGGAATATTGGAGGAATGAGAAGTGTATAGTGGCAGAAAGCGACTGATGAGGCTGACTATGGCCCCAGGGAAAGTTCCAGAGTGGATTTCCTAATGTATAAACTAAAGATCCTCACTTTCTTTTGTGTGAAACAAACACCTATTTGCGAAGAATAATTCACAGCAGGGATTGTGTGATTTCTAGCCAGACTTCCAAGGCCTCAGGAATCAGGGACACATCGCAGACATTGAATTTGATCCCATAGAACATTTGGATCTAATCAAGCCCTTGATCAGATATTTCCTGATAATGGAGATTAAGATAGGAAACCGCGAGCTGGGTTACAGTAATACAGGCGGGATTTCATCTGGGCCTTCCTCCGGTTTTCAGCGGCATTACCTGTGCATTTTGAGCAGAGGACCGAATGTGAGCTTTGCCTTCACACTTGAGTTCCAGTCCCCACTCAGCCACTTCACCAGCTTGTGGATTTGGAAAGCCCCTTAAACTTAGTCGTCCGTCAAATCTGGGAAATAATACCTCAGGGAGGGGGTGGAAGATTAAATGAGCGTATGTACAGTACCCGAACTGTAGCGGCGATGATTGCTCTGTTGAGATACGACTAGTGTTGGGGGCCACAGACTTGAACTCAAGCAACTGCGTGCTGATTTCATGCCTCCTTAGCTACCCTGGCCTCCCTTTGACTGTGATTATTCTACCTTTTCCGGATCAGAGATTGTCTTCCATGAGAGAGAAGCCTGAGTCCGGATAGGGGCTGATCTGTTCTACTTTTCTCTGCCTTCTATGATCCCATCAGGTTTCATGGGCCTTGGGACCAGGCAGTGTGCCAGTTCTACCCGTGTGGCTTTGGCTCAAAGAAAAGCTAATTTGGCTCTCCTTGGTATTTTTCACAAGTCTTGGCCTACTCTGTGATTTCACGTCATTGAATATCTTTTCTACAGGACCTGCACCTTTAACATCTTTTGTGCTGTCCTTTGAATCCCTTGGGGCACTTCATGGATATTCACTGAGCTTTGGTAGACCAATGTGTTTCACAATGATAGTTCTCAAATGAATTTTAGTAGATTATGGCCAGCATTTTAAGATGAATGAAATAGAATTGAATAGAAAAGTTAAGAGTGTATTACATGTGTTAGGATGATCATTCTTTTGTGAACCTGTTTTCGGGTGTGTGAGTGTGTACCGTGCAAAATGCTTTTCCTAATACATCGTCATTTTCCCTCTTATTTCTTTATTGTGAGCTTTTGCAATCATAATGTCAGATTCCCATTTTTTTTCAATAGCTTGTAGTTTCTCAGGTTGTGGGGGCAGATCCCAACTTTCCCTTGAAGTCTCCATCGTAAATTCAAGTTCATCATTCAGGGAATCACACTCTGCTCACAGCCCAGGCCTTCTTCATCTCCTCGTTCATCTCTGGAGCTCTAGCGCCCAGGCTGGTGGTTCTCTACTCTGTGCTTCAGGATACTAACAACGATTATCAAAGCTGATTGCTCGACCCCACTCCCAGCCTGTTAGGTCAGACCCTCTCCAAAGGTGGAACTGATGGCCAGCGCATGGCAATAGGAACGTGTTACATTTTTTCTGGATGAAAAAGGGAGCACCGCAAATTCCTATCATTTTATACCATCTTAAGAATTTTATCCAGAATGTCCCCAGCCCATCCTCTTCCTCTGTGAGACTAAATTATCAGTAAGGCAAGGGAAGAATTTCTCAGCCTATGTTCAGCCAAATAAGATTTCTGGGCATTCTTGGATAATCGTTGCTCTTCACTAAGACCATATTGTATCACTAGTTCTCAAAAAAAATGTTGATTATTTCAATCTCTCGGCTGTGCTGATGTTGTGGGCCAGTTCTTTTAAATGCCTCAGCAATAGTTTTGCTCTTCTCAGGCAGCCGGCTAGTACGTCCTTCTCACATCTATCCTTTTTTCCTTTGTCCTTCGCTCACATGCTCCCTGTGATGTTTATGCACTCAGATTTAATAAGTTGCTTTTGCGTGTGTGTGTGAAATGTCTTTTTATATGCTGGCCTTGGGTATGATTTTCTGAAGTTATAAATCCTTTAAGCACACCTGTGTTTTTCAAGTGACACACCCCAAAGCAGATGCCCAGTCCAGGCTTTGGAGCCAGACAGAGCAGATGGGTAGGAGGCCCATCTGTCAGCAGCCCCAAAACATCAATGGAGTAAATTGGAACCATGTTGCTATTTAACCCAAATTTCCACATAGGACTCCTTATGCAGCTGATGAAATAGTTACTATTCCTGCCAAAGTGCACAGAGCCCAGAGAACACGATGTGTTTCTTTTGTGGATCAGTCCACCTCCGCTAAATAAACACTGAATGCACCCAGAGGGCCCACAGGTCTTACCCTGGCCTTGTCTGGTAGAATCGCTGAGATTCCAGGGACCGCTGACTGGGGGGTTGAAACTCAAAGTCCAGCTGAGGAGAACTTTCTTGGAAGCTAACTTTTGCAGCTCAATTGTAATTTCTGAGTAGTTTTGTGTGTTTTAATCCTTTTTTTTCTCCCCCAGAACACGACTTAATGCCTTCCGAGAGGTAACACCAGTCAAACTTCTTAACTGTAATTTAGTTAAAGGAATAGGTAAGTATGTGAGAGGAGGAAGTATCTCATGGAACTTGCAGTATTATCTTGCTATTGATTTGATTAATACACTTGTTTAATTTTGTTCAAAAAATAGAACCATGAACCAGGAGAGAAAGAGTAAGTCAGTAGTTAATTATAAATACCAACGTACTTGACTTTTGACTTCACCAACGTATGGCCAAAGTATTGACTGTTTTTCATAGTTTGTTTTTGTTTGGTCAGTTTTACAAAAACAGTAGTGGGAGCAGTGTTTGATTTTATGGTAATACGACCCGAGGTGATTCCAGGGGAGGGATAGGGGAAGGAGAAAAAGCAGTGAGTAAAGGGACAAGTTCAAAAAGCCCTCACACACCTTGGTAGTTACCACAAGGCTTCCCCTCATGCATCTCTCTTTTAAATATTAGGGAGGAATATTTTTTCCCAAAAGTTCTAAGCAGATTTCCCCATCAGATCTCATTAGTCAGAGAGAGACAACAGACTGGTGCCCTAGCTGCAAAGGAAACTGGGAAAGTAATTATCGGGCTTCTATGGTGGAAGGCAGGCCCTGTCAGCAGAGATGAAAGGCTAGGGAATAGCAGCTGGTGGGCAACCAACAGGGAGTGTCACACGACTCAAGTCCCCTTCTGGTTTCAACCAACCACCTTTGTTATTTGAGGACAACTTGTTTGAGATCCATGTTTTTGTTATGTTTCGTTTTGCTATGTTTAGAATTATTTATCTCCATTGACTAAGGTTGGAAAGGCTAGACCATATGACTTATTCAGTCATAATCAATAAGGTTGGCCAGATATCTTACAGTGCAATCTTTCTCTAGAAAATAAATATGATATTGATATTAGATGTCACGGGATATTTGAAAAATAAACATCTCCACTAAGAGTGTCACTACAAAATCAAAAATCTCATTTGTCTCTAGGCTGATTGAGATTTTAAAAATGTACATGTAAAGTAGAATTAACTTGGTGCTATTTTACTGATGCTTATACTTAATAGTAGATGCGTATTTTGCATGTGAAATGTATCCCCATTTTAACTGAAGCATTTTGAATCTGCCTATATCTCCAGTGTGGTTCTCAAAGAATTTATTGAATTTGGAATTAAGTATTAATATATATTGGTAGTTTATGCTGTGTCTTTAACAGAACAGGAAGGTGTTTTCAAATTATCGTACCTTTTACAAATTTTGTGAATTTCCGTGAACTTCGTGTAGGATATTTCAGACTCTGAGGAAAAAGTTCTAGTCCATTAATTTAAAAAACATATATTACTTGTAAATTTTAATTACACTTAATTATATCAGTGTCTTCTAATTTTTACAGAATCATATTAGTCAATTTGAATAAGTAAATGAAGCAGTTAATTATTCTGAATCTATCAAATAGGAGCTAAATCTGTAGCACCATTTTCCAGTTAAGAGTGATAAAGAAGGGGGGCGCCTGGGTGGCACAGCGGTTAAGCGTGTGCCTTCGGCTCAGGGCGTGATCCCGGCATTCTGGGATCAAGCCCCACATCAGGCTCCTCTGCTGTGAGCCTGCTTCTTCCTCTCCCACTCCCCCTGCTTGTGTTCCCTCTCTCGCTGGCTGTCTCTCTCTGTCAAATAAATAAATAAAATTTTTTTAAAAATAAATAAATAAATAAAAATCTTTAAAAAAAAATTAAAGAAGAGTGATAAAGAAAAGGATCGCTAGCTCCCTGCGATCATCCACAGAAATTTGTACTGACTATTCTCTTTTCTGGCAGAAACTGGCTCTGAAGACTTGGAGATACTTCCTAATGGGCTGGCTTTCATTAGCTCTGTAAGTGTTTTCTTCCTTTTACGGTGCTCGACACCATGTTCTAGATCCAGTAGCTTAAGTCTTTGTTTACGCCTGCTCTTTATCAATGTCCACCTTCAAATAAAATAAGCAGTCATATGGTTCAAAACACAAACAGTGTATGCAGTGTATGGCCGTACGCCTTCTATGCATATTGTACTCCTGTGTGAATGCTGAACTCGAGTAATGCCTTATCTTCCATTGTAGTGATTTGGGAGTCCAATGAGTTCAAGAATGGCTTTCCATCCGTGGTCGATCCCTTGACGCACTTAGGTGGTAGAGTCCTATATTTCCTGAATTGGGTGTATGTTTCTATATATCCCTCTACATATCATTTAGATTTTACCTTTTCCTCTCACACTTTTCAAAATAAGCCCTTTAATCTGAAGTTACTGATAGGCCATTCCACAATTTCCACACTTTGAAGAGTGAATCCAGCATGTTTGTTGAAACTCTTCTGCATACAAACCACTGTGGTTTGTTTCCACAGTGACATAGCTCAAAATAGAAGAAGTCAACGCCCTTGGCTGCCTGTTGTAATTTATTTAGTTCAGTTTTCTCCTATGAAGATGGAGGACTAGTCATCTTCTCCAGCAGTGTCTTGCAAACCCCTTTTTAAAGCAACATAATAACATATTCCAAGCAAAATCTTACATGGGACCCCAACATCTAAAACAAAAAACAGCTGTGTTGTTCTAATTGAAGGCTAAGAAAGAAGTTGTTTCTGGGCTCACTAGACTTCCGCTAAAACTCTGTCCCCGAGATGCTTCCAAGGAACCTGCCAGGAGACATTTTAAAAACCATAACCAATGTTCTCTCCATATTCCTTGCTTATATGATTGAAACCCATTAACAATCACCCATTTGGTCTACTTTTCTATTTTCGATCTTTCACATGAGTTGGGAGCTGTGGTATGGGACACACGTGGCTTTGCTGCTGGTGATGGAAGGCTCCGAGCCAGCACGTTGTGTGGGGTGGCCTGGTGGAGCAGGTGGCTTCTGGAACCCCCCATGGGCCTATTGCACAAGCCAACCAGGATGTTTCCCATGTGGCCCTGTGACGCAAAGCAGACAGTATGAAACCATGTGCCATCTACCACCTCAATCAGCTTTTGAAGTATTTGTAATGTGCCTGTTTTTTTCTCCTTCATGTTTTATAAGGGATTAAAATACCCTGGAATAAAGAGCTTTGCACCTGATAAACCTGGCAAAATTCTTCTGATGGACCTGAATGAAGAAGCTCCAACAGTGTTAGAACTGAGGGTCACTGGAAGTAACTTCGATCAGTCTTCATTTAACCCTCACGGGATTAGCACATTCACAGATGAAGGTAATGCTATTTAATGCTTATTAAAAACAAAACCAAAATTTAAAAAATGTTAAAGAGTGNGGGATTAGCACATTCACAGATGAAGGTAATGCTATTTAATGCTTATTAAAAACAAAACCAAAATTTAAAAAAATAAAGAGTGAGGATTTCCTCTCATTCAACTACAGTATAATCACGATTAGTGTTATTCTTCCATTAAACGTACCCCTACGTTAATGAAATACAATATTATAACCACTCTGATGCTTGAGAATGCTAAAATACTTAAGATTTGTAAAGCACTTATTTTTTAAAATACCAACATTCACATTATCCCTGTAATTATGATAGCAATAATATTTAGCCCTGATCATTATGGGTTTTCCATTTTAAACAATTTTCCAGATCCAGGAATTTACAGGGATAGGTTTTTCTAACGGAAGGCATCAGCGACCTATAGATCCACTGATGGAAAGTCGCCGCGGTCAGTTTCCTTTCAGCCCTGTACCTTCCGTGCCTTTCTGCCTACTGGTTCCTCTGTTTTGTCTTCAAACTACTTCTCCACATTTCAAAGCTATCAGCATATCACCCCCATCCCTCATGCCGTCCTTCCCTTTCTTCCTTTCTACATGCAGCCATTTCTTGGGTCTCTACACGAATCCTCAACCCCAGCTGCACACAGAAACCCCTGCGGGATTTGACATCAACTGCATTTGTTTTCTTTTTACCTCTTGACCCCTTGTTTCTCCTGCTCTCTACCCCCCGGCTCTGGCAATCACCAGTCTATGAGCTTTGTATTTCGCTTTTAGGTTTTAATTCTACATATAAAAGAGATCACATGCCCTTAAGGTCCATCCATGTTGTCACAAATGACAGGATTTTTGTTCTTTATTTATGGCTGAGTAATATTCCTCTGTGTGTGTGTGTGTGTGTGTGTGTGTGTGTGTGTTTATTCATCCATCAATAGACACTTAGGTTGTTTCTGTGTCTTGACTACTGTAAATAATGCTGCAGTGAACATGGGGAAGCATATATCTTTTCAAGTTAGTGTTTGAGTTTTCTTTAGATTAATACCCAAAATGGAATTCTTGGGTTGTATGGTAGTTCTATTTTTAATTTTTTGAGAAAATTCCACAGTGTTTTCCACAGTGGCTGTACCAGTTTACATTCCCACCAACAGTGCATGAAGGTCCCTTTTTCTCCACATCTTCACCAACACTTGTTATTTCTGGTCTTTTTGATAACAGCCATTCTAACAAGTGTGAGATGGTATCTTGTTATGGCTTTGACTTGGCATCTCCCTGATGATTAATGATGTTGGGCATCTTTTCTTGTACCTGTTGGCTGTCTATGTCTTCTTTGGAAAAAATGTCTTTTTCAGATCTTGCCTATTTTGTTTTATTTTTTTAAAGATTTATTTATTTATTTATTTATTTGAGAGAGAGCTTGAACGTGAGTGGAGGAAAGGGCAGGGGGAGAGAGAGAATCTTCAAGCAGACTCCTCTCTGAGCAGGGAGCATGACACAGGACTCAATTCCAGGACCCTAAGATCATGACCTGAGCCGAAATCAAGAGTTGGACACTTAACAGACTGAGCCACCCAGGCATACCTCTTCTGCCCATTTTAAAGTCAGATTATTTATTTGTTTGTTTTTGCTATTGAGTTAAATGAATTCTTTATATATTTTGGATATTAGCCCCTTATCAGATACATGATTTGCAAATATTCCTTTCCATTCAGTAGGTTGCCTTTTCATTTTGTTGATGCTTTCCTTTGCTGTGCAGAAGGTTTTTATTTTGATGTAGTCCTACTTGTTTGTTTTTGCTTTTGTTGCTTTTGCTTTTGGTGCCAGATTTAAAAGAATCATCATGAAGATCTATGCCAAAGAACTTATTGCCTATGTTTTCTTCTAGGAATTTTATGGTTTCAGGTCTCCTATTCAAGTCTTTAATCCATTTTGAGTTAACTTCTGTGTATGGTATAAGATAGTGGTTGAGTTTCATTCTTTTGCATGTGGCTGTCCAGTTTTCCCAGTGTTATTTACTGAAGAGACTGTCCTTTCCCCATGGTCTATTCTATATTCTTGGCTCCTTTGTCATGAATTAATTGACCGTATATGTGTGGGTTTATTACTGGGCTCTCATTCTGTCCCGCTGAGTATGTGTCTGTTTTTACACCAGTATCACACTGTTTGAATTACTATAGCTTTGTAATATAGTTAGAAATCAGGGAGTGTGAGGCCTCCAGTTTTGCTCTTTTCAAGATTATTTTGGCTTTGGGTTTTTTGTGGTTTCATACAAGTTTCAAAGTTATGTGTCCTATTTCTGTGAGAAATGCCATCGGAATTTTGATAGGGATTACATTGAATCAGTAGACAGCTATAGCAACATTTTAACAATATTGATTTTTCCAATCCATGAGCAGGGAATGGCTTTCCATTTGTTTGTGTCTTCTTCAATTTCTTTCATTAATATCTTATAGTTTTCAATATACAGGTCATTCACTTCCTTGTTTAAATTTATTCTTAAGTATTTTATTCTTTTGATGCATTTGTAAATGGGATTATTTTATTTCTCTTTCTGATAGTTTATTATTAGCTTATAGAAATGCAACAGATTTTGTGTATCGATTTTGTATCCTGCAACTTCACTGAATTTATTTAGTGGTTTTAACAGCGGGGAGTTTTAAAAAGCTTAATGACCAGATTCCAGCCCCAAATATTCTGATTCAGTCAGTGTGAGGAAGGCCTGGGTGGTAGGACTTGTTAAAAGTTGTCCAGGGGATAAAATGTAAAGCTAGAGTTGAGAAGCACATCTGTAGTCATGGCCTCCATCACCTCCGCAGACAGTCCCTCCTTCCATCTTTCTTCCAGACTTTCTCCACTGTGGTGACTTAAACTGCTGTCTTGAACGTCATTAGCTATGTCTTTATTAACAAATTCCTACCTTCCTTCCTTCCCTCTCTCCCTCCTCCCTCCTTCTTTCCTTTCTTCCCTTCTTCCTTTCTCCACCTCATTTATGCTGTTGACCACTTCCTCCTTCAAGTAAATTGCTCCTCCCCGATATTCCAATATACTTATCCAGCTTACTTCTGATCCTACTGCAGTTTTCTCCCCCAATCCTTGTTTTGTCATTCATTTCACATTCTCTGAACATTCTCCAAAAGACCAATCTTTTGCCTCCTCTTTATTTGCTCTAGTTCAGAAAGTTCAACCAAGTCACACCCGTTAACTCTGCCTGCTTTCTGGGAGAATTCCATGAATGGGGTATTCCTTTTTTTTTTTTTTTTTAAATCAGCTCTTCAGTTCCATTCCTTCAAGCTTACTAGATTATTCTATTTGAGTTCCTCTCCTGTAGCTGCTTTAAACTCAACATGTTGACAACTGATTTTCCATCCTTTTATCTTTCCTTCTTTACCTTTCTACCCCATACGACGTCTCTTCTTTTATATATACATACATAGTCCCCTTTTGTGATGGCTCCACCCCTTTATCAATACCATATTTTATTTTTAAAACATTAAGTGCAAAGAAATATACTCTTGGGTATGTACACTTTTAAAAATAAAAGGGAGTCATGTTACGCAAACCCTTCTATAAAGTGCTTTTGCATTTAACATTACATTATGGGCTCCTTTCTACGACAGTGCATTTCGAGCTCCTTTGCAATGGCTGTTTAGGATTCAGATGCGTGGGATGCAGTAATATAGTTCTTCTGTTGATGGATATTCAGTCTGTTTCTGCCTTTATGTTCATTGCAAACGATGCCAAAATGAACATTCCCGTATACATATCTTCTGTATTTCCTCAGGCTCGAGGCTCAGAGGTAGAATCTGTGGCACCAAACATGGCTCCGGGTTTCAGTGCTCACTCATGTTTCATTTCCCTTCTGCCCCCACACCTGGATCACTGCTGCAACTGTAAGGTCATGTTACTCCTTGGCTCCAAGGCCCCAGTGAGTAAGCCGTGAGTCCTTACCCTGAGCCCTAACAAGACTGGCCTTGGCTACCTACCTTTATGGCTGCCGCTCTTTTCTCTCATTCATTCTACTCCATCCACAACCTCACTATTGAGAGACGTGCCAAGAAAGCTCCTGCCTCAGGCCCTTTGCACACTCTCTTCCCTCACCTGGGAATGCTCTTTCTCCAGATACTCACATGGTTTCGTTTCCTCTATCATTTAGGTTTCTGCTTTAACATCACTTCATCAGAACTTCCCTGACTGTCACGAAGAAAACATCTCATTACTCTTCATTCTTTTATCCAGTTTTATTTTTCCTTTGTAGCACTTAATACCAATTAAACACCTGTTTGTTCAATGGCCTAACTACAAGGAGCCTCCTGGTTGGCTTCTCTGTTTAAATCTCTTCAGTTCAACCTACTACACTTTGCATTGTTTTTCTTTAAACACCAGTTTGGTCACATCAAAGACTTCCAAAGACTTGCTGCTTCTTAAGACAAAGACTGTAATAATCTAACTTCACTTGCCAACACTAATCACACCTTCTTGACCACTTAGATTGGTCTCTTCCATGTCTTAAAGCTGGACTGACTCGCGGAAGCTGTTTCCCTTTGATAACATCTCTCAGGTGTTCTTTTTATGGAATTTATCATTTTACACTGTGTGAATTATACCCGAGCACACCTTCTCACGTCAGCGTTCTCCACATCTTTTATCTCTTTTATCTCCACTCTGCATCTTGCTGAGACCATTTGCGATAGAAAGCTTAACAAGCTCTTTGGAGTTTTAGCGTCAAGCGTTGCTCATTCTTAAGTTTAGGATTTTCCCCCCTGTGGAGTTTAGAGGTGTTTAGAGACTGTCACTAGTTCTTCCTTTAGCTATTTTTTTTCTTCGGAGTAATCACAAGTGCTTCTCTCTACAAGGAGATGAAAATATTCCATCTGCCTGACACCCTAAGTACTAGTTGGAGGTGGGCTGAAATTGCTTTTTGGAGACAGGGCTGACAGCTGAGAGCTCAGTTAATGTTTCGATTTTTGTTTTTAATCTCTTCTCAGATAATACTGTGTACCTGCTGGTGGTGAACCATCCAGATTTTAAGTCCACAGTTGAGCTGTTTAAATTTGAAGAAGAAGAAAAATCACTTTTGCATCTGAAAACCATCAGACACAAACTTCTGCCTAAGTATGGAGATATATCATATTTCTACTTTCCTTTAACACCAATGATGGTTACTCCACCTTTGGTTTCTTCTTTCAGCCAGAGTGGGAGGGGGGGTAATGGCTGGTCAACTCTCCTTTCTAATCATCACAAACTCCTCTTCTGCAGATACTTGTGAGGATTCAAACCCCCGAGAGAAGACCCATTCTCATCCTCTCTCATTTCCAAGGCTGCCTGGGTGCTGACTTATGGCTCCTGGCCTCAGAATGTCCATTCAGGCTGTTATTAAGACATAACTCTTCTTCTCCAAAGCCAGACTTTGTATTTCAAACCCACACCAGTTTCACAGACAAATTCCACGTTATGGGTTTATTTATTAATTTACTTCCTTTTGTATTAAAAAAAAATAGAATCATAGAAACATACACCCAAGGGAGACCTGAGATTTGGTGCCCCTACCACCTCCCCGTCCTACCCCTACTGCTGTTCAGGCACATGATTGGGGGTAGCAGATCTGTGGTTAACACTCAGCTCCAATCTTAGGCTTCTTGACAGTATAGCACAAGGAAAAAGAAAACACCCAGGGATCCCTGATCGCAGTCAACCCAACACAAAATCAACGTCCTCACTTGCCTTACGATTTGGTTTGTGAGGCTAGTGATGGATTTGGGACAAAAATCTGACATCGCCTTCCCAAACAATGTTTATTCTTTAATCATTAAGATTGTCTAGAATCCCAACCTTTAATTTAATGGTTAGCTGATAGCGTTGGACTACCTTAGTATCGGTAAATCTAGATTTCTTTTAAACTGTGTGTTATTTACATGCGGGGACCTAGCAGAGTGCCTGCAGCACGGTGTTCCCAGGATCCCCTCCTCTCTTTCTTACCTAGTGGTTTTGAAGACGGGGAAACTGCAATTGGAGAGAAATTGAGTTACTGGATGAAGGTCAGTCAACTAATTAGTAGCTGCATAGGAACCATATGGCCCAAGTCTTCTTTTGCATCCCTAGGATGAGTGCAAATTTAGAGAACAGCTCTTGGTGGAACAGTTTATTTATACATGCACTCAACAAATGTATTTTGGAAAGAGAATGCGGGTACCAAATGTCTGGCGGATGTGCCCCATACCAAGATCTAAATTAGGGGAAAGTATATAGAATAGAAAAGCTGGGCCGATAATAATTGTAATAATTGTCATAGTAACAATGAGCTTTAATTATAAGCTAGGTGCTACAATAACCAATTTAAACTGATTACTTTATTATCTTTTTACAAATACCTTCTGAATTAGGTGTTATTATTATGCCATTTTGAGTATTTAACTTGCCCCCAGATAATACTATCGGTAAAATGGCATAGCTGGAATTTTAACCCTGGTATCTTGAGGCTGAAACTGCTGCTCTGAGCCACTCTGAAATAGTGAAAACTTTATTGGTTTCACAATTAGTCTTGGAAATCTTGTATTTGTCCAGATTCCCAGGGTTAGAGTATGTTTTTTTTTCTGGGCCAATTGCGAAAATATGTGTCTTTGGCAATATAGAACCAAACTGAAAAAAAAAAACAAACCCAAAACCATAGTGCCACAATTAACTAAAATTCTGCTCTCTCAGCTGAAGGACTAGCTATGTCTATTTTCTGCTTTGTATTTAATGGCTGTTTATGTTGTTTATAGCATTAATATTCCTATTACTAATCTATCACAATTGAAGTATGTTATTAATGATAGCACAGCGGTCGTGCTCCATCATGTCCTATAGGCCAGGCAGAGTGCCAAGGTCGTTATAGTCATTCTTCCCTTTTGTTTACCCTAACCTCACAAAGTCCAGAGAGGAAACTGAGGTATAGATTTTAGTGACATGCTATGGCCCCATAGACAGTAACAGGAAACGTCAGCATTCAAATGGAGTCTATAAGATTTCAAAGCTATTACTCTGAAATATTCTTCTCTGCTCTTTTTTACGAGAAACAGGCAAATGATTTGTAAAGTATACTCACTTTGGAAATTTACTTTCAAAAAAGAGGGGGGAAAGAGAGAGAGAGAGAAAGAGAAGAGGTTTATGCCTGGAGCCTGTACACACGAATCCTAAGTTCCTAGACCTTTTTTCTCGTGTCGTGAGTGTGGTCGCCATCAATGGAGGGTTCGGTGAGTGGCAGGCTTTCTACAAAGCACACGGCAGGTGTTGTCTTATTGTGATTTCCACTGAGACTCCACAAATGAAGATTCTGACCCTTAGTCTTATACTAATGAGCTGCACGACTTTGGAAAAATGGTTTAGCCTCTCTTTACAGACGAGAAAACTGAGACTCCGTATGCTTATCTAACTGGCCCAGGAGCCCAGAGCAGCGTCAGAGCTGATGTGCTGGTGTCACGCCCTCTGCCAAGGAGCGGAGAGAATTCTCTCCCAGATAATGGCCCTAGGGAACTTCTGGCACCTCAATCAGCAGAGAATGACTCACTTATGTGTTCACTATTGTACCTATTAAAGCAGAAAAATAGACTCATATAATCTTAGATTTTCGGTAGCGGAGAGAGAATCAAAATCAGAAAGAAAATATACCATAGCGTCCTGTTCCTGAGCATTCTTGCTCATGGACATTTTCTTCAGTTTAGAATCATGGAACTTGTACAGCCAGAAGCAACCTTTTAAGACTGAAAATGGTCCAGCTCATCCTCCTTTCTACAGAGAAGGAAACTGAGGCCCTGACATGTAAAACGATTACTTTTACCTAAATTGCACAGCTAATTGTGGCAGAGCTTTAACTAAAATGCAAGTCTCAAAGTTGCTAGTGTTTTTTCCTCCCTCTGCCTGATGGTATCAGACTGTTCTATATGAGAGTGACTTCTGTATGAACATAAATGCATTTTGCCCTGATAATGATTCCTGGCTTAATTTAATGTCTACTGAATTTAGTATATCTGCACACACACACACACGAACACACACACACACACACCATAGCACTATTTTTCAGATCCAGTTAATAGGATTTTTATGTTACATTGCTATAGTAACCTTTTAGGGTTTTTTAGAGTAATTATTGTCTTTGAGGATCATACAGGTGGGATTGATGTCATATCAATTCTGTGCCATGTGGCTAGAGTGAAAGGTTCATCCCATGCCTTGATTTTAGGAACAGCCATTAATGAATGCTAATCAATGCATAGTCTTGTAATGTACCACACCTGCACCTGTATATATCCTATGTGTGTTTGAATTTGCAGTTTGAATGACATTGTTGCTGTGGGACCTGAGAACTTTTATGCCACGAATGATCACTATTTTGTGGATCCCTAC
This sequence comes from Ailuropoda melanoleuca, assembly GCF_002007445.2. Classification (NCBI taxonomy): domain Eukaryota; kingdom Metazoa; phylum Chordata; class Mammalia; order Carnivora; family Ursidae; genus Ailuropoda; species Ailuropoda melanoleuca. The sequence goes on along the minus strand of NC_048218.1, from coordinate 145,026,220 downwards.
TTGAGATCCTGGGAGCTCTATTTGGGTTTAGCGTGGTCTTACGTTGTTTACTATAGTCCAGACGAAGTTCGAGTGTTGGTAGACGGATTTGATTTTGCTAATGGAATCAACATTTCACCTGACGGCAAGTATGTGAACTCTTTAAATGTCATGCGTTTCCCCAGATTCTTGCTTGATATCTTTAGAACATCTGCATTTTCCAAATAACATGATATGCTCTAACATGTTATCCTGGTAAGAGGAAATTAGGAAGAATGTTAAAATATCTTAATTTTTCAAGGGATCAAATGCATCAAATCAAAATTTTCTATTTTGTGTAGGCATATTCTTTTAAATTTGGGGGGTGGATGGATGTACATATCAGCAAGGGAAACTGTGATAAACATTTAGTATTACTAAATAGCTTTGCTTTGAGGGAAGATTTTTGAGGGGTTATAAGATGAACAGCATGTAGTTACAGATCTCAGTAGTGATGGTTTGTGACAAGATAAAGAGCTTGCACCAAACTGCATATCAAGACATTGCTTTCTTCATCAAGAAAGTGTTACTGTGGGAGAAAAGTCAGCTTAACCAGGCGGTGTGCTTCGCCATGTAGTTGATTTTCGCTATTACTTGATGATGGCCCGGAGACAAACAATTTGCAGAGCAACACCGGTCTGGGGACCACACCTTGGGCAACATTCGTCTATCTACAAAAACCACGTATCCAGTCATCTGTACCTTTCCTCATCTTCTACCATCACAGGTTTCAGAAAGTTAGTAACCTAATTAGAGAAAACAACGTGGAAATATTTTCTGTTCTTTATAGCATCTCCTGGTCTTTCGAAGTGGCAGATAATAAGTAGTTATTTCTCTCCTTGTTCTGGGATGCACTGACCACATGTCTTTACAGTGAGTGGGGCGTCACGCTGCGTGCAAAATACTAAATGCACAGGGTCAGGACCAGGCTCGGGGCAAGAGGGGAGGAAGACTTCTCTCAGATCCAGGCCACGCATCTTGTCTTCCCTCATACTTTCTCTGGCCTCAAACAAGGGCCTGGCTGTCAAAGGGCTTTCCTGCAGCCTGCCCGAGAGAACTCGTTATCCTCTGAGAGGCAGAACCTGGGGATTGTGACGATATGGACAAACGAACAGTAGTGTACTACATTTTACTCCCGGATATTAAGAGCTGGTCCTAGGGCCACGTTTCTTCCCTTCTAATCAGGGACAACGAGGTTCCTAGCTCCAGAAATAACTTTTCAGAAATTAAAACTCCTTCGTGCACTATAAACTCGTTGAGTTATTTTTCAGAATTTGGTGTGTTTTGAGAGGGGTCGCATTTTCCAGTCCCTAAGCAAAGTTCTTTCCTAGGAAGAGTTCTTACAACTTCGCCGTAGCCTTCTGAGCCGCATTACTTCAAGGGCTTTGATGTAGCTCTTTCTTCTTTGAAGGTATGTCTATATATCTGAATTGCTGGCTCATAAGATTCATGTGTATGAAAAGCACGCTAATTGGACTTTAACTCCATTGAAGGTAAGATGTATTAACACTATAAGTTTGCAGAGTGATAATTAGATTCTAATTGATTTGTGAAATTAAAAGTGAGCAAGAAAGCATCGTCTAATTGGAGTGGGTGAGAACCAGTTTTTCACTTCTTTATTAAGAGTCAACAGCATCGTGTGTGTTGGTTGTTCACTTGTATTCACCTGCAGAGTGGGAAGCAGCAAGCCAAATATCTCACCTATGAAACTTGGATTCTTTCTGCCCTAATGAATTCTCGTTGCTCAGTTTCCCTTCCCTTCCTCCTTTCCTCCCCTTTCTTTCTCCCTTTCATTTTTCCCTCCGTGTTGATGAAACAGCCAAGAAATCACCTCAACTGGTATTTCATAGGACAGCGCTCTCCATAATAGTTACAAATAATGTCGATATAATATAAAGCCCAGTAAAGTATCAAGGACTCCCAGTGGCCACTAAGCACCCCTGCAGCACGTCACTTTGCTACCTTTGACCGCAGCACTTCCCCCGGCTCGGCCTCCCCCTCCTGAGCCTCCGTGTTTTGAGCTCACCGGCTGGAGCCCTGCCTCAGGTGGGGCACTCTTCCCTCTGCTCGCATGATCTTCCTCCAGATCCCTGCGGCTCTCTCCTTCATATCCTTCCAGTTTCCACTAACATGTCACCTCAGCGAGGCCTTCCCTGGCTGCCTAATCCAAGCTCGCGACTCCGCTCGCCACGCTGCACGCACCGGGATCGTTTGCAAACTCAGGACCTTCTTGGTCCACCTCGAACCCCCCCTTCCCCTGCCTGCACATGGAGGGCAAGGAGAGACCGAGCAAGAGGCAGGCCTCACCAGGCTGGTGGGTGGCAGGTTTCATAAACAAGGGAACTTATATCCTTGGCTTGCCTTGGGCCGCTGCAGGACGAGCAGCTCTCCGCACCCGCCCACCAGAACCTTAAATGTTTCTATAGAGGCCTCGATGGGGGTTCAGTCACATATACCCTCCAGAGGGGCTCGACAACACCTTACTCTGTCAAGGCCATGTCCCTGGAATGGCTCCCACTGCGCTGTGGGCAGAATGCACATTGCAAGGACAGGGAAGGGGTTGGGGAAGCTTCCAGTTGTCCAGGTCCAGCTTGAGGTTCATCCGGTGGTCATGTCCTCTCAGTGACCTCCTCCAACACTCCATCCCTTGTGGCAGCTCTTACGAGCTCATGTACCCCCCTCTTCTGCAACGTGCCCTGAGCTGTCGGCCAGGGCTTCACCAGCGCGGAGGCTGTTCGCTGAGCGGCTCTCTGGCTACACCGGGGACAGATACCATAGCAGCCATACAGTCACAGGCAAGGGAACGTGCAGGTTACAGCAACGATTCCTCAGATCAAGGACAATTTTTCCATCCAACAGCCCCGTGATCTAAACCACCGATTTATTAAGTCCCCCAAGCTGAGGGTCAGATCGCTCCAGGCATTCACTTGTGTCCTCATGCGATTTCATAAAGATGACACGCCAGCAGACGCATCGGCTATGAGCACACAACATTCTGTTTGGGTAACGGCACAGAGCTGGTCATAGTGTGTGAGGCCGTCCTAGTTTGGAGGACAGCTTATAATATTAGAAACATTTCAGTGTTCATTAAGGACAGGCTTTGCAGGCTCTCGTTTAAGGCTTACTGCATGAATTTGGTCAGGGCTTTGCCAGTCCCAGGGATGGCCTCAGACTTCTTTGGCAGTTCCCTTGGCTGTTGCCTTGGGTGTTGTTTAAAACACATCGGGCGTGCTATTACTGCTTGACAAAGTCGCTCTATTTTGAGGGCAACAGAACATCCCCAGAAACATGGCCTCCCACAGGGGCACTGGGGTGGCTACTCTCTCTGTGCAGCAATCTCTGTATCTCCTAAAGGATTTGTTGCTAGAGCTTATGTCCACGCTAGGACGTGAGCTTCCTGATTGCCAGGGGGTGTCAGTCCCGTGGGAGCTGGAAGGTGGAAGACAGTGGGGACCACCTCAGCTTCCTGCAGGCAGACTCCAATGTTTTTCCATATATCCTGACCCCACCAGGGCTTCTTCCCATGATCCACCCCTTGGTTTGCCACTGTCCCAGCCATAGGATTAATCCCTTTAGAACAGCCCAGCTGTCCATGCAAAGGGTTACGGGTCAGAGCTCAGGAGTGAACACCAACCAAACAGCCCCGAGTTCAGCCCCTGGGCTGCTGCGGTTTCTTCCCGCTTCCATCCAGACGGTGTCAGTGTTGGGCTGAACAGCTGTGGCCGCTCGCGAGGATTCCGTTGACTACACCCACCCCCACTCCCCGTCAGGAGCTGCAGGGACGGCCATGGNGCTGTGGCCGCTCGCGAGGATTCCGTTGACTACACCCACCCCCACTCCCCGTCAGGAGCTGCAGGGACGGCCCTGGGGGCGGGCAATGCATCTGGAGGGTCCACATAGTCTAGGGCCCAGTAGTGCTGGTGTTTCTAGAGACAGTGGGCTGGTGGCCGGGGTGCTCCCATGCTGCAGATGGGAACGCCACCGAGTCAACTCGGGGCTTTGCGCCACAGCAGAGAGGCGTGCAGGGAACATATTCTCAACCCACCCCTTGATAGGAAAGGAAGTTCTTACTTTGATATGCTCTTCCTTCCCCAGAGGCTCCCCTGGAGCAGCACTGCATATACTGCTAGGAGCTGCTTCTCTATGGAGTCTATGGAGTTTCTGTCCCCTTCCAGAGCTGGGACCAAAATCCTAGGGGTACTCCATCCTTCCCCACCCGTTATCCTCACCACAGTGCCCAACCCTTCTGGAGTCGCAGACACATCGAACTCAAACAGTAGCCCTGCTTGGGAGATGCCCAGAGCTTTACTCCACTAGTATGTCTGCTTTCGCAAAGGTGACTTGCTGCCCTTATCCCCAGTCCTACGCGTGTCCTCTCTTTATCAGTCCGTATCAGAGACAGAGACACCATGCCACATGGGGAATAAAAGTTCTCCCAAAACCCCAAATCCCTACAAAGGTTTGCACCGCTTTCAAGTTCTTAGTGGTTGTTAAGCTTTCGCCCTTATCAATCACAGCTTCTGGAACATGTGTCTTGCCCAACCAAATGACTCCCAAAAGCCTTGGGGCAGTTCCTGGGCCTTGAATTTTCTGTGGGTTCATGACCCATCTATCTTCTCCCTTGCAGCTGCTCCAGGAAAGCCAGCGGCATGTTCTTGGATAGTTTCTCCTAACTCTTTAATGCCCCGAAGCAATTTATATTGTTTGACAGTTACCATTTTTTGAAGGGGCGGCAGGCCTACTGGTTCGCAGTGGGTGTTTCCCCTTGGCACTGGTTTGATGACTTGTACCAAGGGTCAGAACTCCCAGACAGAGGTTTGCGGTTTCATCTTGTAGGCTGTCAATGCCCAGTAGATTCTCTGGTATGGGAGAGAGGAAAACCTCATATTCCTGGGGTAGGGAGGAACACTAAATTCATCCAAGAACTGTCTTAACCATCACCATTTGCTCTCTGTAACCACTAGTGGTGTTGAAAACTTCTGAGGGTCATCATGTGTTAGGGGACATTTGGATCCAGTATCCACCAGAGCTGTCATGCCTGGAAGACCAGGAAGAGGGAGTTCAAGCTGAGGCCTCGGATCATCTCCACCTGCCCTCACCCAGAGGCAGTCCTGGCCGGTACCCATACCTGGAGTATGGGAGGCACCCACCCCAAAGAGCACCAGATTCCTGAGGCTTCTGCTGGAGGGGGCAGGGCAGCAGGGAAGGTAAGGGGCGATGGAGCAGGTCTGAGTTGTTGTTCAGGTTTCACATCTTTCCACTGGCCAATGAGCACAGTGTTGAGTTGTCAGCTTTTCTGTTCAGGCGAGGTCCCCGTGGCAATGAGGTTGAACCACGTTTGTTTCTGGGTTATCTTTACTGGACCTTTATAGCCGATCGGGATAGACTTTAGGTTTTATGGGTGATCTCTCTGTCTCAGGTCTTTCCCACAGCCCATACCAGTCCCAGGATTTGTCAGTTTTCCCCAAATCAGCAGTGGATTACCCAACATCATAAATATCTTGTCCCACAGCTGAGCTCAACATGGACGTGAGTGTCCCGTATCAGTGCTGGGGCGGACTGGAGTATCCTCCTTCTCCTTCTTGCCCTGAATGTGGCCTGATTAGGGCCTTCACAGACAGAGGCGGAGGCTGCCTGTCTCATTCCCAACTCCCTAAGCATTATTGGACTTTCTCTATAGATTTTCAGGCTTCCACATACCCAGGGAGGTGCCCCTCATTGGGTCAAATCTCCCTGCAGGCTAGAACAATCCAGTCGATAAGGGAGTGAGTACTTTGACCCTTGGAGCGTCGTGCAGGGGCTGCCGGGGCTCAGGGTGTGTGGTGATGTTGCTCGTTTTCTCTGCTTTCTGCCCAGACAAACGGCATCTCCCCGTATCCCATAGGTGCGCTCACCACGCTGGGCTAGTTTCCCTGGCCTCCTGCTGGAACTTGGCAGCTGTAGCAATAAGCTCTGCGGAAGTGCATTCTCTCTTCGTGAATGTTTCCTCAATTGCAGGCCGCCCTGCTGGCTGGGGTGGTTCTGACGCTGTTGCTTCCCTTTGCACTTGGGGTTGGACCGCATGGGGCGTACAGCGACTTCCTCTTCACTCTCCTCACTTTCCCAGGCCTTCCACCTCTTGGCGTCCCAGTCAGACCTTGTCACAGCACTCGGACCTTAACCCCCGGCAACCTGGGCCTCCCAGCTTTGCAAAATGGCGTGCAAGGTCCTCAACTTATTATTTGCTCTCTCCCCTTGTCTGCCAGCCCTGAAGCTAGAGACTAGTGGGCACCCACTACTTCTAACCTCAACTCTTCTTCCCACTTTTTTTTTCAATTTAGTTTATTTATTAAAAAGACTTATTATTGATGTCTAGTTGACACATTAACTTCAGGTGTACAACATAGTGATTGCAGAACTCTGTACATTACTCCATGCTCATCACAAGTGTCGTCACCCTCTGTCACTACTGTCACCATACAATGGTATTACAGTATTATTGACTATATGTTTCATCTCTGTGACTTATTTACTTTATACCTGAAGTTGATGCCTCTTCATCTCCTTCATCTATGCTGCTTTCGCCCCACCGCCTTCCCCTCCGGCAACCCCCAGTTTGTTCTCTGTACTTGTAAGTCTCTTTCCCTTGTTTCTTTATCATTTGTTTGGTTTTTTTAGATTCCATAGATAAGTGAAATCATATGGTATTTGTCTTTCTCTGTCTGACTTATTTCACTTAGCATGATATCCTCTAAGTCAAGCCACGTTTTGCAAATGGTGAGATCTCATTCCTTGGTATGGCTGAGTACTGCATTCAATCGCAGGGCTCATGTGGTGGTTCCAAGCATCTGCCACGGGGGCTGCCCTTCCCCATGTCAGTGACCTTCCCCCAGGTCAATGGCCAACTCGGAATTTCCCCCAAGGATGCCTCTTTCCTAAAGCTCATTTCTTTGCTCTCCTGGCTGGCTCACCAATTACTAGTTTGTAATCTGGGGAGTTTCCTGGGTGCAGTCTGAAATAGCTCCTTTGGCCCCATACACAGAGGGCAAGGAGAGATCGAAGAAGAAGGCAGACCGCTCCAGATTGTTGTGTGGCAGCTTCAGTAAGCAAGGGAAATGACATACGAGGCTTGTCTTGAGCAGCCGTTGGACAAGTAGGCCTCCACACCCACCAACCAGAATCTTAAAAGTTTATATAGAGGTTTTAACTGGATTCAGCCACATATACTGTCCAGATGGTCTCAATAACACATTACTCTCTCAAGGCTTTGTCCTTGGATCAGCTCCCACTGTGGAAACAGTGGGCAGAATGTACATCCCAAGGACAGGGGAGGGGTTAAGGAGTCTCCAATTGCCTGGGTCCAGCTTGAGGATCAACTGGTGGTCATGTCCTCTTGATGACCTCCTCCAACACACACACACACACACACACACTTCCTTTCTCCTCTGGCTTTATTTTCCCTTCAACATTCATTACTAATATTACATATTTTACTTATATTTTATAATGAAATACTATATATTTTCTTTATCCTCTCTATTGTCTGCCTCTTCCACAAGGGTGTAAGTTCCAGAAGGATGGGGTATTTTCTCTTTGTTCCTGAAAGAGTTCCCAGCACGTAGTAGGCACTCAACAAAGACTTGTTAAATTCATATGAGGGGGCTGGGTACACTTCAGGGGTTTATCTTCTATTCCCACCGATGATGATCTGATCTGAAGGTTTGGGTCAAAAGAGGTAAAGGGGCACCTGAGTGGCTCAGTCGTTGGGCGTCTGCCTTCAGCTCAGGGCGTGATCCCGGAGTTCTGGGATCGAGCCCCACCTCGGGCTCTTCCGCTGGGAGCCTGCTTCTTCCTCTCCCACTCCCCCTGCTTGTGTTCCCTCTCTCGCTGGCTGTCTCTCTCTCTGTTAAATAAATAAATAAAATCTTAAAAAAAAAAAGAGGTAAAAACACAAAGGAGAGGAAAGAGAAAGTAACAGGAGAGTGGAGCAGTGTGAAAGTGGTCCCCTTTTCCTTACAAACAAGACTGTAGCCACCCACAGCATGAGCCGCTGTCACCAGGCACTGTGGGACTGTTCCCATCAGTACATCCAACGTACTGCCATGAGGGGCTTCACTCCGAGAAAATTACCTCAAAGCAGTATCCAACGTAGCATCGTGTTTGACATTAAAAATCATTGGTATGGCCAATGTGGTATTAGCTGAAGTAAAATGGAATTTCACACACTCCTACTGGCTGAGGGATGAAAACAAGTGGTGGTTTTAACAATTGAAAGTTAAAGAATTTTATAAGTATAGAGCCCAATCCAATATATATTCAGCACAGAATGATAAAGACACCGGTGCCGCCAAGGACTGATTCTAGCCTTGGCTCCCACTTTCGGCAACAGGTAAGGCCCCCATCTCCTGACGTAACAATTCAGCTGAGTCTACCCCCACGACTGTAATGTTCTTTTTTCTTTCGAAGGATCAAATTAAACAAGACTAGTTAATTCATTAATACCTGGAGTATTTGATAAATGAGCTGAGACTGATCTTAGAATTTGTGATAAGATGTGGGTAGGTTTATGTCCTGTCAAAATGTGGTCTACACTTATGATGGAATATTATTCAGCCTTAGAAAGGCGGTTCTAATACACACTCCAACATGGAGGGGACTTTGAAGACCTTATGCTAAGTGAAGTAAGTCAGACACGAAAGGACAAATATTGTGTGATTTCACTTATATGAGGTTCCTAGAATAAGCAAATTCATAGAAAGCGGAATAGGGGTCAGCAGGGGCTCACGGAGGGAGGAATGGGGAGTTACTGGGTACAGAGTTTTTGTTAGGGATGATGAAAGTTTCTAGAAATGGATAGGGGGTAGCGCTTATACAACTCTGTGAGTGTACTAATGCCACTGAATTGTACCCTTACAATGTTTAAAAAGACACGTTTCGTTATGCATGTTTTACTGCAATAAAATAATCCCCTCCTCCACAAAAAGAAAAAAAAAAAAACCTTCCAGGACACAGCCAATGAATTAGTCCCACTTCAGTACATTCCCATTCTCTAAAAATTGGGTTGTTTACAGAGGACACAGGTTTTTCCAATGAGAATCATTTATTAAGTTTCCTTTATCAAGAAATGTACCATCTTCCACTTGGCTTTGTGGAAGCTTGAAATGTGTACGTTTCATGCATTGTAGTGAGTTAGTATTGCTAGGAATTAGAGATTTGCGAGACAAGAGCTAATTGCTGGGCCCAAAAGGGGGCTCCCTGCTGGACTGTCAGCCCCTCCTTGGCAGGAGCCAGGCCTGCCGCTTACCTACCCGCTCTCCGGGAGCAGAGCTGCTTGCAGAGCTCAGTAATCGTGTGTCAAATGAACGGGGACCCTGGGCTTGGATGTCCTTCTCTTCTCTCACCTCCAGCTCACATCTCTGTAGGTTTCAACTACCATGCAATTCACCAATCGGCTGTTACCCTTTCCAAAGACAACAGCAGAGCCCAGAGACACACATTTTCCTCATCTACAGAAACGGTGGTATCAGCGTAGACCATCTGACATTGTGATGGATGGGGGTTGGGGGGACAGAGAAGGTCTGGGGCTGGTTTTGGCCAGAGGATGTCTGCTTGGCCGCCTCCTTTGGCCGACCTTGCCTGCCTCCAGGGTAAGAATGAATGATGGCTCTGCGCTGAGGCTCTGCTGGGAGACTTGAGCCCTGCAGCCCTTCATGGACATGGGCGGACAGGGCTCGTTTAGAGTAGGAAGCACAGGGCAGGGCCGCGATGGTTTGCTGCAGCCGCCTGCCCACACTCTGGCCCTTGCAATGAGTCACCACCAGCCTTTACACGGTCTCTGGGCACTGAGGTACGCTGGCCTCTGTTTGAGGTACACAGCAGATATTGCTTCTCCAACGGAGAGTTATAAGTAAACAAATAGATGGGATTTCTCCCCAGTAGAAGGCAGCCAAGATGATGAATGGTGGAATTAAGAATCATCGGTATTATTTATGATCCTGGTACAAAGCCTCGACAGCAATCCGTGCAGTCTTCACGTGCTTGCAACTTACATTTAGAAAATAAACAACAGAAGAACAGGGAGTTCAATAACATCCGAAAAGTAAAGAAGAAACTTTTCCCCAACTCCACGTCAAAAATTAGACCCTGGGTGATCATTTCTCCTCTGGCTGCACAGCCTATGATTAGCCATTAAAGAAGAGCCTGCATTTCATCGATGTGCTCATCAAAAATGAATCTACATTTCCTGGTTGTTTTCTGAATGCTTATAAAAATATCATTTGCACAAGCCGTTTTAGAAGGAACTGTTTTATGCTGCACTTAAAACTTTTTCTTCCCTTCAGTTTTAGGTTCATGCACAGATGTTAGTCCAAATGATTTCATCTGACTTCTAACAATCTTGCTTGGCTTTCTGCAACTTCCCCTTCCCTCCTCTGTCCTGGAAACTGAGGAAATGCTAGCATAGATGGAGAGCCAGAGGAATTCCCTGAGTGCTACCGGAAGGCAGCGAAATTGTGTCCTGGAACGAGCCATGCGGTGACCGAGGAGGACAAGACCATAGCTTCTCCTGACATACTGTTCTATTACCTCTCAATTGTTTTCACTTTCTGTCCTTCCTTCTCTCCCTGGCTTTAACCTGGAAGTCCCTGGACTTTGACACTCTCGTGGATAACATTTCCGTGGATCCTGTGACAGGGGACCTTTGGGTTGGATGCCATCCCAATGGCATGAGGATCTTCTTCTATGACTCAGAGAATCCTCCTGGTTCAGAGGTTAGTTTGAAATATGAATCAGCTCAGCGACCTTATTGCCCGCTGTTTCTCGGTTGGAAACATAAATATCAATTATATGTGCAAATATGAGGAGGGATGCGGATAGATGATCCAGATGATGAGGTAGAAAAAGGAGTTTGACTTTGGGAGGCATTTTAGTCAGAGTCTAGGCAGGAGACAGATGGTACATTTAAATTGGGTAATTTGAGGGGATTTAATAAGGGCACTCTCTACAAAGGTGCATGTAAGGAAATGAACAGAAGATACTGCATTACCCCAGGGCTAGCAAGGGAGGCAGGAAACGGTTACCAGAAATCAGAATGAGAGGAGAGCTGAGTGTGGAGAGGGTCCTCTGAGGGGAACCTGGCCTCTGGTTGGGGGACGTAGACAACCAGTGGGGACCCAGCAGGGAGGAAGCCTGGAACAAACACCCTACCTCCCTCTCAGTCCTCCCATTCCCCTGCTGCTGCTGCTTCTTGGCCGACACTGACCCAGAGCTGGGGGACAAGGGAGACTTCCTAGTCAGCTTTCGGAAGAGTCTCAGCAGAGTGGAGGGTGGGGCTAGGGTAGCCAGCATTAGCCTGGAGTCCCTAACTGTACTTCAATAATGAGTTTCTTCAACTTGGGAATTCACAATAGTTTAAAAAACCGGAATGTACCACAGTGCTATGGTCTAATCATTTGTTTGCTACTTGCCTTTCCTTTTACCCCCCTCTTCCCGTGTGTCAGTATATGCACAAGTTAATTCAGTGCACCTGTCCTAATGTGCAAGCGGCCATTCTCTCTAAACCTTCCCTGCAGAGTGGGAACACCAGTCACTTGCTGGAATCGTTTTGGTTTAAAAGACCTTTCCTTCCATCTTAGTTATGGCACCCAAAGACCCCATTCATGTTCATGGTCTTTCCTGGGCAGACTATTTTGACAGTGCAAACAAAAATTTGAAACGCACTTTGCCATAGGCAGTTGAACATTTACTCTGACTCCTCTGAGGTTTTCTATTTTGAGTTTTTCAGTATGTATTTTTTATACTTGTTATTTATGTTAAATAACCAATACAATTTTTGACATAGTTTACTGCTATGAATTCTTTTTAAAGCTTAGTTTTAAGAGTCAGTCTCATTCCCACCCACCAAAAAAAAAAATTTTTTTTAAAGCCCATGTCTCCTAGATTAAATAAACCCCAAACCAAATGTGTATTTCCAATTACTTTATGGCCCTTCATACCCTCTCTTTCTAGGCTTACAGGACAATCGTGATTATGTTTAATGGCAATCTTTTGTGCCTTTTCCTGGTTCATAGCCATTAGGATTGCTGTACAGTCTGTTTAACAGAATTGAAGAAATGTATGCTGTGGCGTGCTCACTGTCCAGAACAGAGCAGTGTTAGATTGTAATTCATTCTCGCTTGTTAGCTCATCTGCAGAACTGAGCTTATCTGCTGTAGCGTGGACTTGGTTTGCTGTTCTGGAAAAAGTAGTTCCTTTCTAATGATGGATCTGGTAAGGAATAGCAAAAAGTAATAACAATCCATTATCTAACGCACGGCCCCACGGAAGAGCGACTGGCTTTTATTAGAAAGGGGCTTACTTAAGTCAAGGTGCGCCATCACCTATCTCCCAGTAAGTAACTACTACGTCTGTCTTTTCAGCCTGCTCTTTATTTTTTTTAAAGATATATTTATTTATTTTAGAGAGAGAGAGAAAGAGAGTGCACGCACTAGCGGGGGGAGGGGTAGAGGGAAAGAATCTTCCAGCAGACTCCCCGCTGAGCTCATTGCCCCCACGCTGGGCTCCGAGATCAGGACCAGAGCTGAAAACTAAGAGTCTGAGGCTTAACAGACTGAGCCACTCAGGCGCCCCCGGGGCTGGCTGTTTTAAAGACGTCCTTTTAAAATGCTCCCATTAACCCTTTATATATAGGCACTGGCCCCCTAGTGTGCCACATTTGGTGCTTTTGTATGTTAAGTATCCTTTCTTCCAGACAGTGTATTTTATCCTAAAGGCTTAAAAATGATAGGAAGTTAGAGTTGAAAAGAAACTTAATCTAGACCCACCTTGTTCTACAAATGATAAACAAATGGGAAGAAGGCGAAGATCTGAAACAGCACCCTGGCCCCTGCCTTACCGTGTGCTCCTCACAGTGCTGTGGGTTATAGCAAGTTGCCATTGCACTGGCCAAAATGGCCACTATCGGCTACTCCCTGCGATCAGCTTTGCGGGCTCCGACACTGCTGTGAATGACACCATCCTACTTCTGCTCACCTAAATGAGGGAAACTGAACTTACAACATCTCATACGTTTAGAGTTGGAAACTTCAGTTCAGAGGAACGGCTGAGTATGGTAGAGGTATTTTTTTTTTAATTGCCAGAATTTAAAAACCAAGAATTAAGGGTAAGCATCCAAATTCCTTGCTTATCTGTAAATACACAAAACTGGCCTGAATTCTAGCATGGCAATAATTTGACTATTCCTGAGTAACAGCTCTCCCCCCCGCCCACCCCATTTCCCATAGTCTCTGTGCTACTCACTCTTATTTCTTCCCTAGGCTGGGTAGGCCTGTGTGTCGCTATCCTGTACAAGACCACCTGCTTAAAACCTGTCATTTTGCCAATAAAGAAACCAGTGTCTTCTCTAAAGAGTAACTTTGGAACAAAGTATGATTTACCTCCAGGTTTCTTCATATGGAGAAGTGACCCGTCTTTAACATCATGTTTTTGAATGATTTTAAAAGAAATAGCAGGCTAACGTTATTTCTTTGATAGGTGATCCGAATTCAGGACATTTTAACAGAAGAACCCAAAGTTACACTGGTTTATGCAGAAAATGGTACAGTGTTGCAAGGCAGTACGGTGGCGTCCGTGTACAAAGGGAAACTGCTGGTCGGCACTGTGTTCCACAAAGCTCTTTACTGCGAACTCTAGCAGGTCGATCTGCCCCCGTGCCACGGACGCTGTGAGCCCAGCATTTCCACCGCTTGCCACATGTCCGGGGCCGCAGTGATCTCATCTGAATAGTGAATCCTGACCCTCCATTTGGACATCTGGAAGGATGAAAGTGCTGTTTAACTGGGAGCACAATCAACGCAAAAGGCTTTTTTGAAAGTACGCTAGCAAATCAGTCTAGCGATACTCGAAAACCCCATTTACAATAAAAATCCTATCAATAAAATGGCTAAAATTGCTGTGTCAGTTGTCAGGCCTTAAATCATTTAACTGTGTGTGATCCAAATGTACTTTCCCCACAACGTGTTGCCTGGGAGCACACGAGCTGAGCGCTGCCTTGCTCAATCTTGTTCAGGAAACAGAGCAGCAGGACGATCTCACGAGGCCTCGCAGCCTGCAGTCCTCACTCAGCCGCTCCGATTCACATGCTGGGAAACTAGAGGAGACCCACAAAGTTCCTTCAGCTCCAGGCACCCCTCTTTAGCAAAGCCATCGGACATCCCGGCACAGTCTGATTCCCTTTTCCCCTTCTCCGTAGGGCTTTCTCAGTAAACAGAAACCTAAATGACCCCCATTTCTCCTTTTATTCTCACTTAACTCATTTCTCCGGTAGCGATGACATGTAGGAAAATCTTAACATTCTTGGGAGTCTCTGGTATCTCAGCATAAGCTGTACGTTTTAGTCGATTTGACCCAGTGAAAAGAAGTTTGTTTGCTTCAGTGATTGAAGACAGACTGAAGCCCATAAGAGATTCAGGTAAAGCTAAATGCCCCCCAAAATAGTATCAGTGTTACAAGTGGTGGTGGTGGGGGGGGGGTTGTGATTTTTAAGTAGGCTCCACACCCAGTGTGGAGCCCAACATGGGGCTTGAACTCATGACCCTGAGACTGAAACCTGGGCTGAGATCAAGAGTGGGACGCTTAACTGACTAAGCCACACAGGGCTTTCCTCACCCCCCTTTGTTCCCCCCTATTGTAACTTGCAGGGGAGGCTTAGAAGAAAACAGTAGAAAGGCAAACAAAAACATTAAAAAATCAACAGTCTTGGCCTATCTTCTGAGGGACGGACATGATTAGGAAGAAGAGATGACTTTTGTCATTTTCTTATAAAAACTGGTATGAAAAGGTTACCTGTCTTTATTTGTCCGTCTCTTTTGAAAGTATGGCTTCCAGGCCAGATGATTTCTTTGGGATGCTAAAGGCAGTCACGTTAGAAACAAAGTTCTTCTAAGGCACTTGCCACGATGACGTTCTGGCATTTTGGGAAAAACGGTTTGCTGATAAATTGAGAACTATCAACATTTTAAGGCTACTAACTTAAAGTAATAAACAGAAACATTTTATTTGGATTGAAAAACACTTCCCTTGTATCAGATAAGAGTTATTTTAGTCACAATTTCAGAATATCACGTGCCCAAGAGTGCTCAATTATTCAGTGATGCTGTTCACAGCCCTTGAAGCTGGGTTTTCTGAAATACTGTTTTGAGATCATCGATGGCTATTGGGCTTATGTTGAAAAAGCCCCCATATTTCCTTTAAAAAGAGTTGCTTGATATCATCTTGTTCTTGAGAGAATAAGCAAATTCTAGAGAAAGATAATTATATGGTTTCTCTCATCTATGGAACATAAGAACTAGGAAGATCGGTAGGAGAAGAAAGGGATAAAGAAAGGGGGGTAATCAGAAGGGGGAATGAAGCATGAGAGACTATGGACTATGAGAAACAAACTGAGGGCTTCAGAGGGGAGGGGGGTGGGGGAATGGGATAGACTGGTGATGGGTAGTAAGGAGGGCACGTATTGCATGGTGCACTGGGTGTTATACGCAACTAATGAATCATTGAACTTTACATTGGAAACCAGGGATGTACTGTATGGTGACTAACATAATAAAAAATATGATTATAATAAAAAAAAAAGAATAAGCAAATTCTGCCCCAACTCACCGAACAGGAAAAGAAAGCAAGCTATTCAATTTGACACAGCATATGTTCGAGATCACTCAAGAAGGGACACATGTGTCCCCTCAGTGAGGGGTTTCATAAGACTCGAGGAAGAGAACAACCAGCTTACTCATTTATTTTTTGCTGAAGGTTTAGTCACAGATCAATTATGGTTCGTGTGTGTTTGTGTGTGTGCACGTGTGAGAGGGAGGGAGAGAGAGGGAGAGAAATTAATATCCCTCGTTTGTTATATTCAAGTCTTCAGAACATTTAAGGTTTTAGAAATAAAACTGCTGCGAAGAACCCGGGCCTGTGGGCCGGCCTGCCCTGTGCTTGCCCCATGCTGGGGGAGGAGGCCAGCTGTCGAATGCATTTGTCACAGACCCTTGCAGGCCTGACAGGTATCGGAAATGCGCTCTGGGACCTGAAGGCCTCAGGGGAGGGAGCTTCTGGTGGAGAATCTTCCACTTTCTGGCCAGTTCTCTAACTGTGCTTTCATATGTAATGCTAGCTTTATCAGGGCTAAAACTTATTTTTAGTTTTAGTTTCATTTCCATGGAAAAAGTGCACTTTGCTCTTGACTGATAGATGTATTTTGACAGTTAATACAGGTTTACCCAGTCAAGGCTTGTTTAGTTGAAGGTGAAAATGCAAGAGGGGGAAAAAAACCAACCAGCCTACTCCGACAGATGTCCGTATTTCTCTTTTTATTGCATTCGTTGTCTAACAACAACAATACTCATTGGCAAGAAATTTATTTACACTGACAAATTAAATTTAATCACAGGTATTTTTAGATTGGTCAGAAAACAGAGGACCATTGTGATAGTTTGCTTTGAACGCCTCTGAAAACCGAAGAGTAAGAAAAGTCGCTTGAAACGGAACAATCTAGAGAAGTACGTATTAACCAAGCGCAAGAGAACAATTCAGACGTGGCACTACTGTCTCTTCCATGCAAATGATCAGACACCAAAATGTACAAATCAAAAGTTTCAGATAACATGCTATCCATACTTGTTGGACTTAAAATGGTTTTTCAAACAACTCTTTTCCTTTAGTGATATATAACGAAAGGTTAAAATAAATCAATGTCTTACAATGGAACGGAATTCATTCTCTCTTGTTTCTTTTTTCAGCTGGTCGGTTTTGTTAGTGATACGTAGCAGGCATACTAGTGGTTTAACTGCAACACCATTAAAAAATACAAAAGCAGTAGTGGTGACCATAAATAATATTAAGGAAAACATATACGCATATATATACACATATATATATATATTTAAGGGGTTTTACAAAACACTAACTAAATCTGATGTTGTTGGGAGGTGTTATCGAGCTGGCGTGCCTATTAATTCCCACTTTTCAAGGTAATTTAACTATTTGTGGCCAATTGTTCTTTCGTGGATGAAAGATTAAATCCTTCAAAGAAACCCTGGGTGTGTGGATAAAATAGCTGCAAGAAAGAGAAATGTACACCTTCCAACAACATACTCACACTCACATCCACTTGCATTGAATTTGGCAATGACCTAACCATGCCATCACTCCATAAAAGAAGTAAATAAATGATCATGGGATGGCAACAGCGCCATCAGAGAGCCAGTAGTTAGTGACGTAAGCATCACAGCTACCAGATACGTCGCTGTGGGAGCACGAGCGAATGCACGAGAACACGCGGTGCAATTTTTAGCTAAGGAAACTGCGGTCTGCAGTTGAAAATGCCCAAAGCTGCATAAATTTCTGAGGTTCGACTCAGCCATGTGCAATCTTGACATCAAAGCATTAACCAAACATTTGAGGAAACTTTATCTTACTAAAATACCAAGTATCTAATAAATCAATTTTACCAAAATATATAAACATGTAGAAGGATAAGTGCATTTAGTAGAAATACTTACATTAAAAAAATCTCTTAAAATCTTATGAGCCATTCAATGTATACACACACAGAAAGTGGCAATAAGGCTATGATTACTGCTTGGGGTCCTAACTGACATTACCAAGTTCCATATACAATATATATATATATATTTTATGCAATGTGATTGCAGAGTGTGTATGTGTGTACATGTAAGGTGGGACTATATTCACACATATGTAGTTCTGTACGTCTACACACGTGGCATGCACATTATTGAGATGTTGCCTCTGGTTCTCTTATGTGTTACCTCCTACTCACTCTTGAATCTCCAGCAGTTTGGGGCTTGGAATGGGGCCAAGGATTGGAAATCATCCCGTTTCTGTCCTTCCCCACTCTCCAGATCTGGAAGCAGGTCACAGGCTGTGTTGCATCCACACCACGCATGTATGTGGGCTTCAGTCACAACTATTCCCTCGACACATGCACACAGACGCTCACACACAAGCACTGAAAGACCCTCTGTTTACCCTAAGGTAGAACTTGAGGCTTTTATTTTCCAGGGGAAAATTGATCCTGTAAGCTTTTTCTTTGCCCTCTGACCTCCTGGTGGGATCAATTCTACATTGCTACTAGAAGTTATTCCAATACTACTGGTGTACTGTCTAGTATGATTTTTTTCCCCCAGTGCTTTGGACCAAGACTAAATATCCTGAGACTTTAAATACCTAAGGTAAATATAAAAACAAAAATCTGCCTACATACCCAGGCTGTTTTTCAGGAATGAGTCACTGAAACACATTCATATTTCTTATACCACGGCTTTCTTTTGAGGGTTGACTACCCACCCTCATTATCAGAAGGAAAACAATTCTAGTGGAAAATATGCACAGTTAATTTCTGGACTTCATCCTTCAGTGCTTAATTTCAGATAGCAGATGGGTAGATCCTTGATTAAAGGTAAATTTGAAAAGATATTTTTAAAAACCCTGGGCTTTTCTTTTCCATTTTACCTTCCCTTCAGAAAGCACTGAGGACTTAGCGTTAAGTAGGTGACACGAACTGTAGTGACCGCTGTCCATCAGAGTGAAATGCCCCTCACCAGGGCCCTACTGGGACAGAAAATTTGGTTGCTCAAATGGAATTTGGGAATTCTTATATATGTCAATGTAATAAGGAGCTACAACACCTCCAAAGTAGAAACACTTCTTCTAGAACTATTGGGACATCTCCCTTTAGAATCTTCAAACACTGGGTTTCTTCTCTTGAAGCTCGGTCTATATAACCTTTAACATTTATAAATGAGTTAGAATATCCATATAAATGCAAATTTTTTATTTACCTTTTAAAGTATAATTTTAAAGCACATGTTAATCCTATTACACAAAGAACCTAGACGAGAATTCTTTGTCTTCAGCAAAAACCATAAAGGTTAATTAAGGTGCTAGGTCCAACAACCTGTAACTGTTTTTGTAGCTCAGGCCTGGGACAGCATATGTTTCCAGGCCAGGGATGACACAGGATGAAAGGCAGCAGCAAGGGTTAATTTGGTTCCTCCCCTGTCCTCTTGCCACTTTTTTGCAACAACAACAAAGAAGCCCAGAGTAGGTGGTTCCATTTCATGCCCCTTGAAAGTAAAGTTCGGAATGAGCACTAGCATACTGCAGTCATGAACCATTGTGGGTTAAAAATACTTTTAATGATGTTGAGGGCCGGAAATCCATGTCAACCCCAATTAAAGGAGGATAACATAGAATGATACATTTATTGTCATGAAATTAATGGTGGACTTCATCGATGTGTCCAAATGGGCAAAATCAGGTTTCTGCCCTAATGTATCACTCTGAAGCACACCTCGGATTCAGGAAAAAAAAAAAAAAAAAAAAAAAGAATGAGAAAACTATTACATAAACTGTGAGTTTAAGGGAGATGGCCTTAAATCAAGTAATCTGTTATAAAAACTGAAGTCCTTTAATGGAAAACTCTGTCCCAGACATTCAGCTCATACAACGTTCCCTGTCTACAGCTTGGCCTCGCCACACATTCCCTAACCCCCAAAGCATTACCTATACCCCAAAACAATTTGGCTATTGTAAGAGTCATACTGAGCTGTCATTTGGGGAATATAGTTCATAGTAACCAGATATTCCCTTTTTATTCATTTTCTGATAAATAAAAAACTGCAAAGTCTTTAAGGTTCATGAAGCAACAATTCTACGTGAAACTATAAGGACACCCAAACCACTAGCATTAAAGTAGGAGTTGTTGAAGACACTGGACCCTCGATTAGGCATCATGCATTAGAGTCAAGAAAAGAAATAATACGAAAACAAAATGTTCATAAGTTCTGAGGTCCTGCACTTTGTTTTCATACTCTTTGATCAATCCGTTTACATTTTATCCTTCGCTGGACAGTCAAATCAAGTGCCTTTTACGATTTCAGCAGTTTTTTGAGTAATAATATTAAAGTAACTCATTAAGACCTAAAAATCACTGTAACTTAACTTAAAAAATCAAAATAGTTATAATACAAACTAAGTGATTTGAGGAATAAGAATTTGATTTATAATATTTTCAGTTGGTCATTGGTCTAAACATTGGAAATGTACAAATGAAGTTCAAGAACAATACTTCTAAGACACTAAAGAAAATGCAAAATAATAGACATCATAAATTATGTGCAGAGACTGAGACTTATAGACATTTCCAGTATATACATCCATTTTCAAATATTACCAAAGTGTAAACATAACTTAAGATAATCATCCTCTATTTCCACTCTTAAAATGAAGACGGAGCAAAACTTCCAGTGTGATCCAGATCACGTTTTTCCCCCCAAAGATAAGAAAAAATGGCAAAAATTTACAATAGCAAGCACTAGTATTACCAGATTTTGACTAATTTCGTCTTTTAGTGTTAGAAAAGATCTGCTGAATTTTGTAGTTCATGAATAGTGGTTCCTTGTTTCTCATGATATTAATAAACAGCAAAGCACCACACATCTCAAATAATAATAGAGTATCCAGTACAGCAGTTTCATTACACACACAAAATGAAGATAGTCAGGAAAACATATATAGTGACTCTGATAATTGTAAAACACGATCGACTTTATGTCAATGTTTCTGAGCAGTGAATGAATGATCGGTCCTAGGGACAAAAGGATTGAAATAAAACAGATAATACTCTGTCACTAAAAAGGAAACAGGCCTGAAGGAAAGACAGGACTATAAGTTTCTAGATAAGCCAAATTCAGATTTCAGGTATTTAGGCAACAAAAAAAAAAAAAAAAAGAAAGAAAGAAAAAAAAATTAAGTTTAAAAAAAAGTCACAATGTCCAAAATATAAGATGGTGCCCCTTTACATTATCTGTTACCTGTAATCTTCAAAGAACTTCCCCCAAGCTCACAACCTTTCCAGTATATGATAATGGACAGAGACCCCCTTACCATGTGGTAAAAGGAAGTAAAACACTAGCTGAAGATTTGTCTGGCCTCAACTCTTATTTTGAAACTCATCCCTTGGAAAGTGGATGACCTCATATGTACAGCCAATGCAGCAGAGGCAACCAGAAACATGAGCATAAAGAACAAACAACAACCGATCACTTGAAGTTTCTCAAGAGGAGTTTATTTTCTCCTCCTTCTGCCCTAGTCTCCTATGCTTAAATTAGTCGGATGAAATACTGAAATCCTTCATATACTGGCTTTAAAATAAGCATAACGGTCTCTGCTGGCAGACTGTATCCTGTGAACTCTCTTAAACAAACTTTAACTGTAACATGGAAATCTCTGAAGAATGAAAGAGAATGGCTCAGAAAAGCCATTCAAAACATCTCTAAAATCTGTCAGCTCTCCTTTACGGGAACGTTCTGTGTGCTCAATAAAATTGCTTCTCTGGTTGAACATTACTCAAATCTAAATTTTCTCTAACCAGTATTTCTATTTTTCTTAAAAGTACATTTGTTAAAACACTAACTGAGGCCACTTGGGAAATCTTAAGTAGAAGATATGTGACAAGTTCCTGATTGTGTCACAGTCAGGCTGAAGACTAGCCAGAATGTTCCCCAGGAGAGGAAACCTGAAAATGTTGGTTTCCTTAAAAATCAATTTCCTGTTCAATTTGTTGGGGAAAAAAGGAACTATGTTATGTGTGTCGGTGTCACTGAACTACTGAACACGCAGCGGGAGCAAAGTAAACAACGGATCCCCGTATCCCGCAGCTGCATATTAATGTCTGATTTTTTCCTTTGTTTGGCTCAATCTGGAGGATAAATGTTACCCTCAGAACTCCAAGGTAATACCCACATCCACATTTGGAAGGCTTTTGCTTCCTTCTGGGGTTAACGAATAACAAATTCTTTCCTCTCTTTCAGATGCCCGGAACCAGAAGAGTTTGCCTGCCTTTTGCCACCGTACATAATTATGTGGCAGAGCACCCACGTTTCTACAGTGGGGTTGTCTCACTGTCCAGACGCAAACATGTGGGGGGAAACTCTCCCACACACTGGAGTAGATTTTGGAGCCCTGATCTCATGGCAGAGGGGTGCTCTCGACCGTGCCATTGCCCAATTTCAGGATTCCCAGACTGAAAAGTCAGGGCGCTCCACTAACACCACGCGGGTGCGTCATGCTTTTGTTGGGCAGGGTGTCCCTGGTTCCCCCAAGACACAACCCACCCAACGCAACACAAGAGGTTGGTAAGTAAGAGAGAAAAACACAGCCGTCTTACATCTTTCACAAACGAGATCCTTGGTTTGGTAATAAACAAAGGTGGCTTGGGAATATTTTCAGGAGGTGAAAATTGAAAGTGTATTCTATTATTGCAGAAAATGCAGTTATGCCACACACGGTTCCCCAGTCGGCCTCGAGCACATTACCCCTGCCATCAGTTCCTTCGTCCCCGGGAGGAGAGCAGGGCGGGAAGAGGGGAGAGCTGTCTGGGAGGCGGTGTGTGTTACTGCTCGCTGGCACCCTCTGACGCAGCGGTCATCTTTTCTGTCTTTTTAGATTTCCTCTGGATCTGCTCTTGTTCCTTCCTCCTGAGCTTTTCTCTTTGTTTTTCCATCTTCTCTTGAGCCTTCCGAGCCTTCTCTAGAGATACCTTCATTTCCTTGAGTTTTTTTTTGACCACAGCTCGGTCCTGGGATGATGTCATTCCCAGAGCCTAGGAAGGAAATACATAAACAAATTGAACTTGAAAACCAATGACCTCTCTGCTTAGGAAAAGGTTGATATCACAATGTGTTCAGACTCAAGAACTGATTTAAACATAATCAAAGAGGTAAACACCGAGAAAGAGCTGCTTACATTTGCCAAAAATCTCCATACTTAGGGGCTGAGCTTTTTTTGACCTTGAAGTTCCTAGCACAGTGCACCCTAAACCCCATTAAATACATGCTTTCCAAATTGGTAATTAATGGGTGAAGGAATTAAAAAAGGGGGGTGTGCTCAATTCTGCTCCTTCAACCTTTGGGCCATAGACATTTACAGGCAAAAGTATTGCTAAACATCAATATTTTTAAAAGCTAGGAGTGGGCACCTGCTGCCATAGAGGGCTCCAAGAAGGGCCGGGAGAACTGAAGTGGCTTCCTTTTTGCCAATGCAGTCATTTACAATGAGGACCAAAAATGTCTTTGGGGCCGGAATGCTCATGTCAGCATGACTAGCCATTCTCTCCCTGTAGGCAGACCCATAAAGGAATCCTGTTAATGAGGAGGTTGCTTAGTGAGCTTGGAATTCAGAATAAGAGGAGTTGGTTGCGTACTTTAAATGTTTCATGACCTTCAGAAGCAACAGCGGGATGCATCCATCTCCTCAACAGGGACAGCCTTGTCAATGGGGCCTTCATAATCACAGCCTATTGATTGATCTCTAACCTTTTCAAGACTGTCAAGAGATACTCATCTGCCCTTCAGCCCAGCAGCGGGCTGAGGTTGGGGGTGGGGAGTCCAATGTAAGCTCTTTTTGCCCTTTTTCCACAGGGGTGGGTCTCTACCCCCCCACCCCCCCAGTCTCTAAAAGGGACGGACTGGACAGGTGAAATGAGAGTGGGATGGAGCGGGGGAGACATGGCCTGCACGTACTTGGGGAAGAAAGTTCTGAGGAGAATATCGTCCCACTTTTGGAGAGGTGTACAGGGAGAAGCAGGGGTGGAGAAGAAATGAATAAAGAAGGAGAGATTCATGGATCTAGGTTTTCACTCTCATGTGGTGAAAGAGTCCACAGTGGCCATTATTATGAGTCCTACTACACAGGAAGTCAGCAGACTTCATACATGGACCATGTGTTGCTGGGTGGAAGCAATGGAGTGAGTCCCTAGTACTCCTACTCAGCAGCTTCCTGTTTGATTCAGAATCCCTGACAACTTCTCGAAACTCGGTTTACTACTCAGAAATGATGCAACGTCCTTCCTGCTGACCACTGATGAGAATTCCCTCGCAGATATGCAGAACGCTCTTGTCTAAGGAAAACATTTTAGGTGCCATGAGCAACACAACTTACACCTGGTAACCTCACACAGAGATATAATTCTTTACCTTAAGTTTATTTCCATCCAACTGCAGGAGTTGCTCGCCAGTGATGTTTTGGGCATTGAATTCAGATACATACTGCTCCAGATTTAGGCTCATTAGCCAGTGGGAAACCTGCTGCACGCTCCATTCATGAACGGCCCGATTCTGACACTGACTGTGTTTGGGAGACTGTCCATCATCAAGGATCTGAGGTAGGAATGTTACGCAGTGTTGTTAAAGGACCAAAATGCTATGGCTCGGCACGGCTTATTATGCTATCAAAAGGAATTTCTTGCCTACTAGAGCCACATTTATCTTTAAACCATAAAATGAATAAGCTAATGGTTCTAGTTGTGTGTGTAACACACACACACGTAGTTATCGCCTACATTTTTTTTTTTAGGTATTTGGAAATGTAAAAATTCCCCCAGATAAAGCAGCAATATTAATGTAGGATGTTTACTATTGAAAAATACACTCTGATGTTGCAAGCCTTTACATTAGAACACTCTGGAAAGAGTATGAGATGCAGGAAAGTATTTCATTGATCTCTATATGCAATGCATCACTCTGCGTGTAGCCTCTGATAAGACATTAGAGATATATAAAAATACATTTAGAAATGTTGAGGTATCTTTCCCTTAGAAGAGGACGGCATTAAGTCCTCAAGCATTGTGAGGGGAAATTTCGCAGCCACGGTTTCATTTAAGCAGCAAGCAAACCCATGAGAAAGGCGGGGCAGGTAATGTCCACAATGACTTTAAATAAATGAGTAAAGTGAGGCTCAGCCCATCTACGCGTCTGTCCGGAGCACGCAGCGAGTGACCGGGAGAGCTCAACAGTTTGTGGTTTATTCCCAATCTCAGGCTCTGCCCAGGGCAGAACACCACTTTGAACGGCGTAGAGGGCAGCTTGGTTCCTAGAACCTCTAAGCTGAAAGGCGATGACGGCGATGACAGGTCCAGGAGGAGAGACAGGAGTCACCTCGGGGAACACTGATGAGGGGATGGGGGAAGCCGAGATGAAGGCAGAGGAGGTGGAACAGAATGGACCGTGTCAGGGTAGTGGTGATGGGGGGGTCAACTGAGGGAAGCGGCAGGTAGAGTCCGGTGACCCTCTTCACTCAGAAACATCTCTTAAACTTAGGTACAGACAAGGGCAGAGAGCAAAATGATTTACCACGAGGGAACTCTCCACTACGGACACAAGAATTCTTGTATTGTTTGCGTTTTAAATCATTTTGCAGAGAGAGAAGAGGAGATTCAAACAATATCACAGCAGCCACCACACGCAGCCCACTGATAGCTCACCTCGTCATCTATCATATCCAGGCTCTGAGCGAGGGAGCAACAAAGGAATCAAAAAGAAAAGTGTTATAGAAACAGGAGACACAACAAACATAGTACAAAGATTTAAAATTAAAATCACACCAGGCCTGAAGAGTATGGGCAGAAAAATTTAAGAGACAAAAAGTTTTATAAAACAAAAATCATGTTAGAGAGAAATAACTTGGGAGCAAATATGTGGAGGAACAATATCTTTATTTACAGTGCTTCTCCTCCTCCCACCCCCTGCCCTAAATAGTGGCATTTCTGTCTTCTCCTTATCTCTTGGAGCATGAAGTCCATCACTCATGTAATTTCCTGTTTCTCTAGAAACACACTGATCTGGGAATTCTTGGCAATGCTAATTTGACCCTGGCTTCTAAATAAGGGATTCTCACCCAGTTTTTCTCCCTTCTCCACTGCAGTGGTTCTCAATGTGGGGCCACGCTCGACTTGGGGTAGGGGTGATGATGAGAGTAGGGGTGAGTGGTGGTAGGGGTGATGGGGGAGTAGGGGTTGGGGGTAGGGGTGATGGTGGGGGAGGCGAGGGAGAGAGGAAATGGACAGTCGGTAAACTCCCCTATGATTTCTTAGCTGTTCCCTCTTTTTGCTCTCTGGTGCCCAGCACCCTCTCCCACCCCCCCTGCTCAGGGTCTTCTCAATGAAGTCAGAGTAAGGTGGAGGAGGTCCCTGGAGAGTTTTCAAGGGGCTCAGAAACAATACTCTGCCTTATGTTGAGATAGAGAGGGAGAGAAATCATGAAGATTTCACATCAAACATGAAACCATGGTCCTGGAGATTTACATGCAAAATCTACTTAAGAACGTCTTCCTGGGGCTAGGCGCTGGGTACAATGGATGACCTGAGAAAGCGGGTCTGTGCGAGCGCCACGAGCATACCTCATCTGACGACAGCGCTAAGGACTGAGAGCGCCCCGGTGTTTTGGGTTCTGCTCCCAGGCCACTAAGATCTGCCGAACTGGTACTGCTGGGACTGAAGTCATCGTTGAAGGTAAAATTCTGTAAAAATAAATGAAGCTCAGTGTTAAATGAGCACAGGGAGGGAACTGGAGGTAGGTGTATTTGCAAGTCCTAAAAAGGTTCCCTTTAAGTAATCGTCGAAGAAATTCAGATTTGGTTTGGTGATGACCTTCAAGCGGCAGTGGTGAGGAGTACTGTGCCTTTTGCAGCTGATAGGGGATTCTGGGCGCTTTCTCCATCAGAGGGAAAGATAAGTGTTTGGGAGAAATCATTCTTCAGTCCCTCTTCAAGGGTACAGCCTTCATTACACTCAGCAACTGCTCAGAGGAGTAATGTTAATAAGCCTATCTTCTTTGACCCTACTCATGATGAGTAACAGTGCAAGTAAAAATACAAGATGGTGTGGAGAGCCTGAGTGATTAGGAACAGATGGCCATCCATATTAGAAAGGTAGCTTGAACGCCCCCTGGGAAGGATCGCTTGCTGTTGGCCGTGATAAATACCTGATAAATACCGTGAGCAAATGGAAGATCCTCCCCTGGATATAACCTTCAAGATGATGAGTTCTGGGGGAGGTCACAGTCTGGCAATACACTAGTAGTTCCATGCTAAAATACAACTCTCACACAGCACCCGCAGAGCACCAAAGAGGCTGCAGAACAGATACTCTCTCCAAATAATCACCTGGGGCTGGTGAAGTTGGGGGGGTGGTGTAAAAACCAAAAAAACCAAAAAACAAAAAACTCCCCCAGAACTTCATTAAAATGTTCAATGGCTATTAAAGTCAAGTAAATTCAGAATGACCACATGGCTGCATTTGTGAAAATATTTTAAACCAAATCTGGAGTCTCTCCAGTACAAGATAATGGTAGAATTATTTAAACTACATTTAGATTTCTCAGATCCAATACTGAAAATGTTTCAAGATCCAAGCGGTCTACTGCTGCCAAAACTTCTTTTGCTAGTAATTCTAGAATGACTGGCTTCCGAGGAACTCTAAGCCCTTGGCCAACACCATCTTTTTCCATATTCGCTTCCTTAGGAACTGGCCCGTTAGTTTTCCATTAGGTTCCCTTGCCATTGGGTTCAGTTGGTTGTCAAAAATAACTACCATGCCAGAGACTGCCGAATTCAGTTCCAAACAAACCCCAGGGTCTGCTAATACTTCAGACATGGAGACTAAATCCGAGCTCGCGGTGCTAGGCTAGGAGAACATGTAAGCAGCACAGCATTTAACACAACACATTACGATTTGATATGGTCAACAGACACACAACCCCAAGCGCTGTCAAGACCCTGTGAGCTGCTGACCTCAAGAAAAGAGTTAAATTCAAGTCACATTAATCACACGTTTCTGTTTGAGAAAGAAAAGTGAACATAGATAAAAGGAGACCAAACGACATGTGAAAGTTAGCCACCGTATGTGTTTCAATAAAATGTTAGGTAAGGTTTGCAGCGTCATGCTGGAAATAACCATCGTGCATTTAAAAACAAACAACACCCATGCAATTATATTTTCTAATTCTGCTAAAGTTAGGGAACTTTGGTGATGAGATTATAAGTTTTTCAACATGGAAGTTTGATTTAAAAGAAGAAATAAGTAAGGGTGCTATGTCAGCATTGGTTTGTTTTAAAGAGTTTCACTTAGATATACTGAATACATATTCAGTCCCAAATTTATTTGTTTTCCAGTAAATCTCGAAGAGCACAGTAAAAATAGTCTTGTAATGTAATTTAAAGTGGAATACTTGGTAAACAGATCTATCATACTGTTACATGATTCAAATGCATCTTTCCCAGCATGGCTTAACTGTCAAACTGAGATTAAATAGCAATATGTGAAAAGACAGGCAAATCAAAGATTAACGTACAATCTAGAATGGAACAGCATTAAAGAAGGTGATGGTTAAAGGAGGCTTTCCTTTTCCCCACACAAGAAATACCATGCATGGTTTATTGCAGTGTTATCACATTGGTTTCTTGGGTCCAGAGTAAACACACAAGTTGAGAATGCTTTCCAAAGACTGGAGAGGAGGAAGGATTTGGGGTTTTCTTGATTGCTTTTTAAATCCATGTGTTTTCTACCTTGGACCCCTTTTTATCTGAAATTAGAGTTTCAGGAGAAGGCTGAAGGGGACTTGTAGGTGAAGGCAGGTCCCTGAAGGAATAGGATCCTTTTCGGCTCTCATTAAACCAGGAGAAAGGCATGCACGGCGAGCGGGTGGAGGCCTGAGGTGCAGGGGACGGCTTGGGCTTCCAGTGTTCCAGCCTGCCTCTGAAGAGCCTGTTTTATGAAAAAAATGTGCATGTCAGACAAAGGAAAGGCAGGTGTGACACTTGTTTGACTGAATTCTGAAGGGACTCTGAATAAAGTTCAAAGTAACAGTTTGACAAATTGTTCCACACGATACAGGAAAAATTTTGCATTTTTGACTAGGACATTAATCTTAGTAGCTATCTTCTTTGCATGGAAATGGATTTGAGGACAATGGTCAACATTTTCATATCGCTATTGCCACAGTGAATTCTTATGAAAAGTGTCTATTAAGTGGATGTGGATGAATTAAAGTCAGAGGGGCACTGTCTTTCTGGAACTGCTATTAGGTTAACCATCACATCATTCCCCTTATTTGGGTGATGCAGCAGTGCCTCACCACCAGTAACGTTAGCTCTTAGCCAGCATTCTCTCCTGGCCGCCTCTGAACTCATGCTTCCAAGAGTCTGGGACTTCAGAAAATGATGTATTTAAATAATTTGGAAATTTCAGGGCTTATGATACTTTAAGCAGAACACACACCTTATTGGTTTTTCATTATAATCCGAGTGCTAGCCAGCCACATCAGTCGAATCGACCCAGGCAAGTGACAGATGTTGCAGCTGGATCGTCCTCACACCCCCTGGGAGGAGACCGGACCGCGAGTCTTAACACTCTACTTGGAGGTCCAGGATCTGTCACCTCTTGAATATGTGGCCTTGAGCCTTCTCTCAGCCTCTATTTCTACTCTGCAAAAGGTGGATATCTTATGTAGCTCATATGCAGTTGTTAAGAATTAAATGAGATAATATGTGTGAAAGTGCCTGGGAAACCGTGAAAGTATAAAGGCCTATGGTTATTGTTTAACATTTAAAGGATTCAAAGGCATTTGAGAACCACAGTCTGAAAACAGATATTTTTATTAGTGCGTATACTTGCGTATTTATCTTTTGGTTAGAGAAAGAGCTGAGGCAGAAATGGGCAGTAGTTTCTGTGCATCTGGGAAGAGGTCAACCCTCAATATGTCCAAATGAGATCTGACCCAATGCCTATTATTTGTTGGCTGTTGATGTCATGACAACAAAGAGATTCCCTTTCAATGAAAAGTGCCTCCACACCACAGCTAGACAACTCATGACCCACGTGCATACTGGACTTCAGTCTTCTCACATCTCACTCCAAAAATTTTGAAATATTATATACTTCAAATATTTCAAAACATATCTCAAATTTACCATAAACAATATAGCTCCTAACAGTTCCTGTTCTTTCCAAAGTTATCATGAGACTCAATGGGACAATAAGTGTAAAAGCATCTTGTTAACTGCAAAGCAAACTACAAATGTAAAGGGATCATACAAATAGTGACTAAAGAGAATGGAGATGCCAGTGAAGTTTTTGTAGAACACTGAGATCACAGGTTGGGTGAGTATAATGATTGGTCATTTAAAGATTCCAGAATATCTGATGATTACGATGGTGAATTCCTTTTAAAAAAAAAAACAACAAAGGGGACTGTAAGGATAACAGAGAAAGCCCAATGAGAGATGTGTCAACCTTCAATCTCATCCTAAAGTCTAAACTAAAAAGATTCTATATCCTGAAGTCTACTTACTTGCTATTAAAAGATGGGGTAGAAGGGGTACAATAACTGAACTTAAGAAATGATGCTAACAGAGGCATGGTCTTCTGTAAGAAGCACTTTCTATTGCTGGGTCGGGGACCAGTGCAGTGTTTCCCAAACAAGTCCGATAGGAATCACCAAATACAGATTCTGGGGCACCTAGACTTATTGAATTAGCGTCTGGGAGAGAGGCGGGAGGAGTCTGCCTGGAATCTCTATGTTAACACGTCTGAGCTGACTCCTGAGGTTTTTAGTATCTATTTTATTTCTATTTTCCCGAATGCAAATATGAGGTTTCTGGAGAAGAGATCACGATTTACTTACGGAAAATCATCGCACTGGTTCCCCGTGCCCTACTTTCCTCTTTCCAGAGTGACAGAATGAAAGCCAGTTGTCATATACTTGGTCTACACTGTAGGTGAGGAATCTAAAAAATACCAATCTGGATGATTAGATAGGACAGGGACAGTAGTGCTGTCCCCACCTCCCCTCTGGGAGAGGGAGAGAAATCTTATCTCCTTCATGTAAACAAATTCAACTAGGGAAGGATCTTGGGTTCTTACCCTTCAGAAAGTAATGTGTGTCTTAGGGGGAGACAAGACCAACGTCTCCAGCTTAACAAGCCTTGGAATGTCTCCATGAAGCTGGGTCTCAACCCCTCTCCCCATCCCACTCCTCGAAAATGAAACCACACACCTCATGGGAGGTAAATCTCTGCAGTTCTCACTATCTATCCACTCATAGTTTAGCTTCTCAGGCTTCTAGGGCTTTTAAGCTCAGGTTCCACAGTCCAGTAAAAATGCTCAGAAAGCTCTAACTGTATGTGCAGAACCATACAAATATTTTTTTTCTGCAGTCCCACATTCTTATAATTAGACATATTTGAGATAAACTGGACCTAAGGATTATTTCCCCCTTTGGTTATACATTTCTGAATCAATTAATCGAAGTAACATGGAAGTTTTTTTTTAAAGTTCCATCCATAATTCAAAAAAGTACAGTAATGCTTAAATATATGGAAATTATTTTAAAGTTTATAAACAGGCCATAATTAATGACAGCATGACTATCTTGTCCTTCTCCCAAGAGAACTGCCTTTGTAACAATGCTTTTGGGGCAACCACCACCAACCCCATTTTTTTTAATTAGGAGGGAAATAAGAATATTGTTGCTTACCTACTGTCGTCCTAATGCCTTATTTGAAAAGGACTTTGGGATCAAATTCTGACCATTGAACATTTCAAACACAACCTCAAGACCACAAATAATTAAACTCTTTCATAAGAGCCTCACTGCCAGGAAAATATTCAAGACTAATAATTCCATGACAACTTGTACAATCAGCGCTGAGGACGGGTCCAGAGGCCATAGTGTGAGTATGATGAGTGACATCACTGAAGCTTAGCTTTGGGTGACATTCAGAGGCTTTCTTCTCCAGCTTTCTATACAAGATGATGGAAGGACTGGAGGAATTGTCATGTAGAAAGCAAAGAAAGCCCACTTCTAAGGCAATAACCTCACAACTGCAAACCACCAGGTCCTGGAATCCTTTGAAAAGAATTTTCCAGGTCCCCGGGAGGTCTGGCTGTGCCCCTGCCAAGGCTATATCTTTGGGGTAGCCTTGACTCTAAAACCCCATGAACTGAGGTAACCTTTGTGTGTCTCCTACTATCCTGAATTGTCAGTAGGTTACCATTTGCTTGGACTAGAGTGTATTCATTAAAAAAAGCAAACTCTCCATTACTTCACAATTACAGTTTATCAGCTTACCAGACATGCTTTCTAAAATAAATACCAATTTCCTTTTGGACAATTTGAACTCTTGGGCCTACAAAAGGAGCAGAGAGAGCTTGGAAGAAATCATGCCATTACTGACCACTCACAGTCTGTTCCATTTGGTGGAGAAATCTGTTAAGAATAACAAAATTCTTCCTTCTCTCCTTACTGCCTTCCTCCCTCCCTCTATTGACAGTTTTGACTCAGAGAGCAGGTTATGGTCTAGGGTGTATCAGGTTCATAGAGATCCTTAATAATCCCCTTCTAAGTCAAGACTGTTAGAAATGAGTGTTTCATGGTTCTGAAAATAATTTCCAGAGGATCAAAATGGTATGTGTGCTGCAGTTTATCTTCTTTTTTAACTTGTACACTAATATCTCACTATCATTTTTGGTAAAAATGGAATTACAAGTCACTGATGGAACCCTGACTGTTTTATTGTTAGGAACTGGGGGAAATGGCTTCAAATTAAGTCTCTGTCATATTTAATTGTCATGGGAGGGAGGGGCGGGATGAGGTGGGGGTAATCACTGTTTCTTAGTATTTAAATGGTTTATAATTAACAACCCTACAAAGCAGTTAACCCAATTACATACATCTTGAAACCAGTTTGTTCTGGGGTCAGCACCCCAAAATTAAGTTGCTCAGGTAAACATTCCATAGTAATTTATTTTTTATTTGTCTTAACTTTGAATACAGGTGTGTGAAGTATTCAGAACAGAATGGAATGTCATCAAGATATAATTAGGAGTTCAGGAACTGCCGAACAGAAAAAGTATAAGCAGAATATAGAATTCAAGCAGGTAGTTAAGGAGGTTAATTAAAGAAAGTTAGGTGCAATCAGAGGAAGGGTGGCAGACTTCCATTTATTCAAATCAGATGAAGGAATTCTGTAAGGCTCTAACATCTGCTTAGGAGACTGCGGTTGTAAAGCCAGCCCCTTCGGAAAGGCACTAGAAGACTGGACAGATCACAGCTATGACAAGCTGGTGTTCATCTGCGGTTCAGGCCAACCACCACTGATACATCCTGCTTGATTCTGAGTTACGGTCCAAAGCCCCAATTAATAACCAACAGCCCATCGGAGACGGTCACTGTAGTGTTTAACCTTAATTTCTGATGGGGTTCTGGACATGCTACCACAGAATATGGTAACTAGCATAGCAAATATTTTCAGGTGAAGGAATTCGAGAAATGGCAGGTACATGAAGGGTTCTCTGACCTCTCCTGTTGCCCCCAAAGCAGATCCTAAGACTCTTACGGGAGAGGTGCCCTCCCTATACCTGGAGGGAAGGAACATCCTTATCTCTGTAGATGGAGGGACACCAAGAGGAATCTGAAGGAACAATGCTTTTGGGAACGAAGAGGCCTTGTTAAGTTTCCACTGTTTATTTACTAGCCTTAATTCATACCCTTTTGTCCTCTCACATTTTTTCAAGGACTTTCCACCCTTCAACAAACCTAGCATTGAAATGCTCAGGCTTAACCACTTCTTTGGTCTTCATTTCCTGATAAAGGCTCCTGCACCACACAAAACTCACATTCAATCAATCTGTATGCTTTTCCCTTGTTGATCTGTCTCCTGTCAACCTAACTGACAGTACTCCAGCTGGAAAACCCAAGAGGGTAGAAGGAAAACGATCTTTTTTGCCCCCTCTACATTCATAGGAGATGGAGAAACTGTTTCCTTGGTGAGTCCTCCCCATCCTGGGAAGGTGTAAAATCAAACAGCAAGACGATTTCGTAAATAAAAATTTGGTATTTCAAAACAGAACTGTTAGGTTTAGAAACAATAAATATATTGCTTAGGATTTAAGAAAATTTGTATTATTAGAAATCTGAGAGACACATTTGTCTTCTGCTTCTATTTTAATATATTTAACTGGTTAAGGTGAAAAATAACCAAAGTGATAAGAGCACTGGACATTTATCGTCACTATGTTACCATTTTAATCTACTAGGTTTTCAAGGGTTTTTTTCAAGTGGCAAAGCGTGGATATGTTAAGAATGTCAAAGTTTGTCAGCTTTCAAGCACTGGGATGTACTTTAGAAGAAAACTGAATAGATTAAATTTATAAGTGCAGTTTTGTAAAAACAGGACCGACAGTTACAAGGGGAACAGGTCTGCTCTACTGAGGCTACACTAACATTATTCAAGGGTCTCTATGAAAGTGACTGCTTTTATTTTTTATAAAATTTTACTGGATGTATAAACGAAACGCCAAGATTTGTAAGATGAACTGAAACTCAAAAAAAAGGTAGGTTTTAAAACTGGAGACTTTAATAAATTACTTTTAATTTACAACCTAAATAATCCTCTGTTTAAGGAAAGCAATCTTTGGGCATTAAAAATGAAGGGGAGAGCCTGCAGAAGTGAGATTGTCAAAGTTAAGCACTCCACAGGGGCTTTACTGAGTTTTCATCGTCATTGCTCATGCCTTAAACACTAGCTTTGAAACTTATTTCTTCATTCTCTAATGGCCATTCTCCTCTGGCCATTTACAACTGCATTTTATTTCCTTTTTTTTTTTTTTTTAAAGAAATTTTGGCTCCTCTTTGGGGTGCCTCTGTGGGTCAAGTTTAGGCAGAGGTGAGGTGCTTTTCTCTTCAGGCGCATATGACAGTATTGTTGAAGATGTTAGATTTTAAGTACCAATGTTGCTTTTTGCTTTACCTTATTTTTTTCCTATCCAATTGGCCTTTAAAATAAATTATGCTGTTATATCTTTTTTACCTCTGTGGATAAACAAATTAAATTGGAACACAGAGGAGTAGCTATAGATTTAAAAAAGAATGGACAAACAAGAGTACATGTATCGTGATGAGCATTGAGTAATACATAGAAATTGTTGAATCATTACGCTGTATACCTGAAACTAATATAATACTGTATATGAATTATACCTCAATAAAAAAAGTGAAAAAAGAATAAACAAACATGAAAAATGCCAATTTAGAGACCAACGAAATAAGTCAGAACTCGAAAGGGGATGTTTTTCATAGAATCATATGGATCAACACTGTCCAATAGAAATATAATATGAACTACATATATACATTACAATTTTCTGGTAACCACATAAAAAAAGAGATAAAATTAATTTATATTTTATTTAACCCAAAATATTCAAAGTATTATTATTTCAACATGCAATTGGTACTATAAAATTTTTACTAAGATATTTCACATTCTTTTTTTTCATACTAAGTCTTTGAAATCCTGCATTCATTTTCTCCTACAACACATCTCAATATAGACTAGCCACATTTCTAGTGCTCAATGGCCACATCTGACTGGAGGCTACCATACTGGACAGTACAGACAGAGAAGGTTGGGGAGTTAGAGACCATGTAGTTTTAATCCATCTAATTATTTTTTGGTAGGAAACCAAGGTCCAAGAAATTCAGAGCCTTACCTATGGCAAAGTCAGGATGAATACTCGGATTCCAGAAGTGTTTTTTCCACCGTTCACACTTTTAAGGGGAATGCAAATTCACCTCCACAAAGGAGTGCCATCTCCCTTCCTGTCGTTTTCCCACACGCCCCTGTTTAGCCTTGTTCTGAGATACACATAACTTCTTACACGCTTTTCCATTCAACCACTCAACCAGCCGCTTCTCCCACAGAGCTCCAAAGTAGGTACTCCACTGACATCAGTGGCAACTTACTCTACAATGAGGATAGTATTTTATTTTTCTCTTTGTCAACAAGCTCTGACAACTACCTCGCTAACTCTTTCCTGCTTTTGTTATCTGCTACTGCCTGTTTAAATCAGAATGTTCACTGAGCACATATTTGAAAAGGCTAGAACCGAGCCATATTTTTTGTAGGGTTTATTTATTATTTATTGAACCTCATCTATTTGTTTCATGTTGGTCATGCATTTGAGCCATTATGTCTCCACAAGGAATACAATAAACTAAACTCTTAACTCTTGAGGAAGGAAAAAAACTAAAACCAAGACTGAATTTAGCAAACCTCTTGTCTTGCCTCTTTTAAGTCCCACAGCCTCGGGCTATAATGGATAGAAGACCTCATCCGATTTTTACAGCCTAGTAATGAAAAGCCTAAGAGATAAGATCACTAACTCAATCCATGAATCATTCCCTCTCTTTTCTGAGAAAGTTTCACAGAGGTGATGAGTTTATTCCCAGCCTGCCACAACTGCAGTGGGGACCCTGAAGCCGATGGTGCTTATCACCCACCCACCTTCAGGGGCCCTGCGAAACCAACTCAATTGCATTAAGCCTTTACTGGGCAGTAACTCTGTTTTCTGACACATGTTTTAAAAGGTTCTGGGCCCGTTATCAAACTATATAGGAGAACAGAGGCTGTCATTAGATTTGATAAGCATTAACCGACTACTGTGATAGCTCAAAAAATTATTTTGTGAAACAGGACAAGTCCCTCTTCTTCCCTTGTTCTTCTATTATTTCAATTACATGAATTCCTGTCGGGCTCGTCAAAATTCTACTATAATTACAGACAATTTTAAAATTATGACTCCAGGTGAAAACTATTTTGTAGCACTGGCACATGTGCAACTACTTGTGACCAGTGAAGCAGAAAGGCTCCAGAGTTAGTATCTTAAAAATACCGAGCTGGCTAGCTGCTGGTTCCAAAGCTGCCAGGAGCCTGACTCCCCGTGGTTGGCCTGAAGTAAGGTGCACACTCACCAAGAGAGTCAGGATTTGCTTGCTTTTCACCTGGAAATTGTGCAGGGCGGTGATACCCTCTGGCTACTGTGATGAAATTCAGTCAAACTTTCTCCCACTGTTGGATGCTTCACTTCCGTCCCTTTCTGGGTGGAACCTTAAGGTGAGAGGAAGTGACTGCCTCAGAAGTCCAGGGACCAAAAGGAGGGCAGTGCTACTAGAGAAGTGTCCCAGCTTCTCTCTCGTTGTGTATCTGGGCAACTCTCTCTCCCTGAAACAGTTTCACCTTTTATTGTATTTTATCCTGAGTATACTTGATAGTTTCCTATTCTTAATTTTGAGGCACACAGCAGACTGTTTTCTATTTCTCACTCCAAAACCACACAAAGTTAAATGGCTTTTGAGTTGGATCATGGACTTATTTTTCCCAAGACTGGTGTCCTCAATATAAACAGCGCTTTTTACCCTTTCTCCGTCGTACAGGATTAAACCACCACCACAACAGACTAACACAATTAATTTGGGAATCCTCTCTTCTCATCCCTGACCCCACACTCCTATAATCCCAGGAAGAAGGTACAATTTCTCACCAAGTTGTATGCCAGAAAAAAGAAGAAGAAACACAGAGGACAACCTATAAAATGGATCAGTGGTCGCCAAATGATTTGACGATCTTTTATTGTTAGCATTCTGTTTCTTCCTTAGTCTACTGCTGTTGAGACGATTCCCAAATTTTGTAAAGAGACTTCCGCATCATTCGATGCATAAACAAGTGGAGGGGAGGTGTTGTGTTGGAAAGGCATCTGGACAGGAGGCACAAGCCCCGTTGTGTTAACTGTCTGCTGCATAGTTGTGGGCAAATCAATTAAATTCTATGAAGGTGAGGTTTTTAGCAAAGTATGGTATTATTTTCTGCCCTCCCAACCTTATTATAAGGATCGACTAAAGTGATAACTGTGAAACTGCTCTATAACTTGCAAGTAATAATGACAGCAAACTGTGATCATCATCATTATTATTATTTTTATTTTTAAATACCTCCTACGTGCCAGGTACCATCTGATGTGCTTTGTATGAAAACGTACTTAATCCTTACACGAAAGTTATTAGGTAGATCCTGTTATTTACCCTTCTTTCTCACAAGCCAATGGAGGCAAACAGGTTAAAGACCTTTAAGATTTTAAAGGTAATAACTGGGAGAGCTCTGATCCAAACCCAGGCAGTTGAGCTCCATGCTTTATTGCCCCGGATACAAATCTAAATTTAAAATTATGTAATCTCAGAATAAAATTGGGAAAACTTGACAACATGCAGTACAAAGCTCACTTCTTCATAGGGAAGTCTTCACTGAACAGTAAGAATGGTTGGTAGGGCCTGAAGAAAATGAACTAAACAGCTGAGTCCAGAAAGAGATGATGGTCCTTCTTACATGTGGACAGAATAGTCCTGAAAACCAACAAGGTACTTAAATATAAAATTACCCTTTCAGCTCACGAAAAAGAGGACATTAGTATCGTGGGTAGCCAGACAAAGACAATGAAATACGCCTAACTGACATATCACATAGATATATTTATGCTGTATTTACAGAAACATATGTTGAGACTGTTCATGTGACCGTAATTCTGCAGTTAAGCCCTGGATATACCCAACGCCGGCGTAGGCTACAGCTGGGTTAGGACAAATATAAACTGTGCAATTTCTATTCGATCTCACCTCCAGGTGGATCACTTCAGCTCACAGACATTGACCATTGACTTTGGTTAACCCGGGGGCGGGGGGTGGGGGGGAGAAAGTTTAGATCACCCACTCGTACCTGCTACCTGGAGAAAACCTATTGGCTTCTTTTTCCTTTTCTTTCCATTTCTTTCCCTTGTTGGAATTCCTTCTCAAAGGTGCCCTAAAAAGAAAGCGCACAGTCAGAAAGGGGAAACTGACATTTTCTCTTTTAGCCCCCCCTTTTTTTTAAACAGAGGGTTTGTTTTTCACATCACGAAATGCTTACCCCAGATCCACAAACTTCCGCTTAATTTTTCCTCCTTGCATCACCAGTGAACTGGATGCCCTTAGCGATTTAGGACCGTTGGCACCATCTAGAATATACACACATGTGAAAAAGACCCATTATTATTCTTTTTAAGGCCATGAGTCAAAAGTCAGTGCATCTCTGAATTGAAGGACTTTACCCCAATTCCAAAGTGTAAAAGAAAATAATGTATTCCTTTCTTAAGCCATAGGAAACACAGCTATGTTGAGGAATGTTCAGTTAAGCCAGGAGTGGTCCTGCTGGACAGAGGCCCAATACTTATCACAAAGAGTTTTAACTTCAAATATACTGGAATGAGCAAAATAAGCAAGAATAAACACTATCAAATAATTCTTTACATTCAAAGCAGGGACCGACATGACTTTCCTTTTGTTCCTTCTCTGGCTCCAACTCTTTACTTCAAATACCAGGCTCCGGCCTTTGAGTTTTGGTGCCTTCTGACAGGAACCCAGCCCACTTCCCCCATACCTTCTGAGTCCAATACATAAAGGGACCCCTGAGAGTCTGGGAGATTTAGGGGAGAAAGTGAGAGTGAAAGCTTTCTCTTCTGGTCTCCCCTGCTAATGGCCTGTGGCCAGTCCTGGGACAGAGGAGGGCAGAGCATGGGGGAGACTTCTTAAGCTGGGGCTCAGCTATAAAACATTGATATCTTTGAAAGCCTTCTCTCAGAAGTTGGGTTGGCCTCCTGTGATGTGGAAGATGCCAAAATTTCCTCAGTGTTTGGAGCTGAATGATCTCTGCCTCTCTGAGTTATGCTGGCTCTCAAGCGCAACAGCTGCTGGGGGATGGGAACACTCAACATGATGCCGAAAAACCAGTCCGAGGGGAGGCTTTGAGAGTGGAGTTCAATGTCAGATGTGGCTAGATTCCAAGGGTGGCACTTATTCCTCCTTGGACATGGGAGATCATTCGGAAGTCTGTACCTGGAACTATTCGGCAAAGGATGCCGTTGAGCGTCACGTTTCAGTGTATCCAGTGATCTGAGATGACTAACGAAGGGTGTGTTAAATTTGATGCATATTTGTGTGTGAAACTACTCCTTCCTGTCTGTTGGTGTCTGTCTCTATCTTTGTAAAATTAAAAATATTCCAGCAACTTTCTGGCATGGACTGTGGAGAGAACAGTGCTCCTACAGAAGGGTTTAATTAACCTTGCTAATTAATTTTGCTTCTAATTGTATTTCAGGATAAATTTCTAAACACACACACAAAACATGAATTGCACACGCAGTTCTTATGTAGGAGTTTATGTTCAAAGCTCTAAAGCGGTAGCACGGGGTGTTCACAAACTCTCTAAGGACTTTTAGCAATGAGTTCTTCATATTTTAAGGTAATGATACTTGGATTACAACAATCAATCCCTTGGAATGTACATAATGAAATATAAGAGTCAGAAATATGTCCATGTCAAAATCCACTTCTAGCCTCAAATATTTATCATGGATATTTGCATCATTACGCTGGATAACAGAATTAAATAGCCACAGATGTGAGGCAGACACAGAAAGAAAATCCACAGACATGGCACAAACGACTTCGGAGGTGATTTTGCTAATGGACATTTAAAAAAAAAAAAAAGCAGGATTTCAATTTTCTTAAAGAAGCTGAAGGGAAAAAAAAGGGCTGGATTCCTCCAGATCAATCTTAAAGCAACTCTTAATGGCTAGGACTGTGCGAAGTTTAAAAGGAGACTACCTAATTATTTTCTGAATTAGAGGTAGCAGGGTGATGTTTTAACGAGTGGTGAGAGGACCAGATGAGACAATGTACGTGGAAACACTCTGTAACCTCTTCGTGTTGCAGTTATTTGGACATCTTGGGGCTAAAAGCCTGATTCTGCCCATTACAGAGCCTGCTGCTAGGCAACCTCACATCATTACCTCTCACATTTGCCCAAGTGTGTTCCAAGGAACACTTAAATGAATGCTTTCAAAAGGCTGAAGAGGCAAGATTAAGTAATAACGCACTTCCCTATTTTCAATCAATCAAATCCATCCTTAACGCACATTAGAACTTCCAGTCCGCACAAAAACCAACACTGGATTGGTATGATTTCAGGAAAATAAAAAAAAAAAGTGACCTGTTTTTATTTATTTAGCTTTATGTAAAATTTCCATTAGGCTTTCTGAAATCTCTCCAACACTACCTTCAAGAGCAATCAGAAGTCTGAGCCCCCGGGTTAGGGGCGGCAGCTTCAAGCTTTGGCAACCTGGCCCTCAGTGTCGAAGGCAGTAAGTGGTCTCCTGAAGGCTACGTGCGACGGCCTTTTCTCGTACTGTACTCTCCGTCCTCTCATGGGCCCCAGACTCTTGACCTCTTCCTTTCCTCTGGGGACTGCCAAATCTGCCCCCTAGCCCAGCCTGTCTCCTGAGCTCACAACCCTCTTCATTAAAAACATGAGTTCAGGGGCGCCT
This sequence comes from Ailuropoda melanoleuca, assembly GCF_002007445.2. Lineage (NCBI taxonomy): Eukaryota > Metazoa > Chordata > Mammalia > Carnivora > Ursidae > Ailuropoda > Ailuropoda melanoleuca. The sequence goes on along the minus strand of NC_048218.1, from coordinate 144,985,125 downwards.
GGGTGGCTCAGCTGGTTAAGTGTCTGCCTCTGGCTTAGGTGTTGATCCCAGGGCCCTGGGATCGAACCCCACATCAGGCTCCCTGCTCAGTGGAGGGAGTGGCCCTCTGCCACTCCCCCTGCTTGTGCCCATTCTCTGTCAAATAAATAAAATCTTTTTTAAAAATGCAAGAAAATGCCCTTTAAAAAAACAAACAAACATGAGTTGTCTTCGCCCCATATTTCTGACCTCTCAGTTTCTACTGATGACAGGGCCATATTGCCTGAGGCTAGAGACCCTGTGGTCAGTTTTGAGCTCCTCACTTTCTTCCCCTGTATCTAGGCAGCTTATGTTTCACAGGCTCTTGCGTCGCTCTTTCCCTCATTGTCTACGGCTCCTCCTTCCATGTCATCCCTCCCAGTGTCCCGACTCATCTTCCCCACACCTCGTTTCTTTTCCTTTTTATTCCTCTATTCAAGCAGCTGTGGTTGCCTAGTAATACGGTGAGGTATCTAAGGCATTTAAATTCTAGAGCTGATAACTTCTCCTTCCTATCCAATTTTATTGCAACCATTTAACCTGCATAAACCAACTGCTTCCCTTCAGGCAGGCTAGGCAGCCCCATTCCTTTCAACCCATCTCATCGGTGCCTGTCTCTGCTAATGCCACCTCCATGCCTTACCTGCCTTCCTTGGCTGTCCTTCTTCCCCTCAAGTCCTTCAATGGTCACCTGAATTGTACATTTTTTTTTAAAGATTTATTTATTTATTTATTCGACAGAGATAGAGACAGCCAATGAGAGAGGGAACACAAGCAGGGGGAGTGGGAGAGGAAGAAGCAGGCTCATAGCAGAGGAGCCTGATATGGGGCTCGATCCTCTAACGCTGGGATCACACCCTGAGCCGAAGGCAGCTGCTTAACCGTTGTGCCACCCAGGCGCCCCTGTACATTTTTTGTCAAGTCTTATTTACCAATCTCAGCTGGACGTAACCTCGCCCCTCCTCTGAGCAATGATAAAATTTACTATTTCTGTACGTATAAGGGTCTAATGCCATACATAAATGAATTCTGTAAAGATTTTGCAAAACCAGGTTCTATTTGCCAGGACATTAATTCAGCGAATATTTCTGAAGGCAAGTTCTGTGTCAAGCAACGTGTTAACAGTCACATATAGACTTAGAATAATCATCTCTAGAAATCACAAGTAGAAAACTGATAGTGCTTAATATACTCTTCTTAACCTTGTCTGAACAAAGGCCCATTGCTATGGAAGTCTAGAGACCAAAATGTTATTATTAGGCTACTCAATAAACGTGAGAAAAATATTTTCATGCTTTCTACTGTCATATAACTTGTCTTACAAATCTCTGGAAATAATCTTACACTTCCTCTTGCTTTAATTGAAAGGGGGTTAGGTGTTTATCATTTATCCAGTTACCATGGGGCTCTTCCTACCCCAATTTCCACTGAGGTCCCTCAAATATGACAACAAAATGACGGTTCATGAATGCGGTGTTTAGAAAACACCCAACTTCAATTAGTTGTTCAGTGATAGGGGCACATTGTTAGCCTTGAAATTACAGTCAAATACAGCTGTAACTAATTATTACCTTGGATAGACCAAAAATAAGGGTATATTATTTTTAAAAAAATCTAGATAAATGGCAACAGGGACTAAAACATTTTCAGAGTTTACCCAGCAATGATAAGTAGGAGGAATTAAATGCCTAGACCAGGGGTCAGTAAGCTTTTTCTGTAAAGGGCCAGAGAACAAATATTTTAGGTTTGTAGGCCACACAATCTCTGTCACAACTCCTCAACTCCGCTGATTGTGGCCTGAGAGTAGATAGTATATAGCTAAATGAATATGGCTCTGTTCCAATAAGACTTTATAGAAACATGTGGGGGCCAGATTTGGTTTGATGACCTGCATTGATTATCTGGAGAGACCTGCCTGGTAATTTATCCAAGAAACTTATGAAGCCTCAGTTATATGCCATACTCTTCGCTGGGGATCAAGAATATAAAGATGAAAAAGATGAATGAGAAGACTGGTTCATCGTTGACAACTAGATCACTTATCATACACAAAGTGATAGAAGCAGAAGTAACTGTGAAAATTCCTGTGGGAATGGGGAGAGTATACTAAGAGTCCACTAAAAGAGGTAAGATTTAACCTGGCTTTGGAGAACACAATTTCCCTGGAATGGAGTGTTAGGCAAGAATGTAAACATGAGGTCTTGCTGAACCTCATTCTAGTTCCTCACTGATGAGCCAATGAGTTGTAAGGACCTCACATGTGAACACACACACCAACACACGGAGGAAAGTAAGGTTAACCATACCTGACCTCTGTTGAACCCAGGTCTGAATAGATTAATCTCCCACAGCCAGGGACTCAAGAATTTTACAGAATGTTATTTCTCAAATTGGATTTTGAGGACAATGAAGGTAGATCTGACTCTGTTAATCCATATTGTATCAGCCCCTGCAATGTCATAACATTTTAAAGATACTGGAGTCCGTTTCTTGGGAGGTAGGGTGGGAGAGTCCTGGAGGGACACAAAAGTGCCCAAGGAGCAGGGGTGCTGCTGTGAAATGGGCCATTCGTCAGTCAGCCCAGTCTAACAAGCATATTCCTTAGACACATCCGGGTAACTTTATTCTCATTTTATGCCCATTGAGCAACCTTCTGATTTATGAACCTACCAAGCAGAGGAGAGAGAACAGAACATAGGAAGGATGCTGGGTATTATGTCAGCTGTACCTCCCAATCAGAAAATTAGTATTCTGGTCTAGAAATCAGTGTTTTCTAAGTTAGAACAGCAAGAATCAGCCACTCTGGACTTGATTAAATCTGAATTGTATTACTGAATTTCTGGACTTAGAAAGCTGAGGACTGGACCCTTGACTTTCGAGGTGCCAACTGGTAATAGGCTGCTGTCTGAGAGTCAGTTAACTGAAGGTCTCTTTGATGTCTTTCCAGGTGTTACAGAGCCTGAGGCTGGAAGGCAAGAGAGAATAGGACCGTCCCAGTCACTGATGGTGGGATGTCAGAGATAAGATCTGTTACAAAACAAACTACCAATTAGAGAGAGGCAGACAGACTATAGTCAGCAAACTCCTTGAGAGAAAAGACAGAATCTTGTCAATCCTTGTACATTTAGCCTTAGCACAATGCCTAACACAGAGTAGCTGCTCAGTAACTATTTGTTTCATAAATACATAAATGAATGGATTACTGTCAATGAACAGGGTAGGCAATGAAAACTCTTCAAGGCTGGAAACTTTTTATTGGGGGAAGACAAGAATGTGAGGCACTGCTTTTATCTGATCATAGTATGTAATAGTGGTCATCGTACTAGTAACTACTGATGGAGTTCATACTTTATCAAAGCTCAATTAACTGCTTCTTCCCTGATACCCAGAAGCACAATCAGTCCAGGAAGACTGAACAGGGGAAAGCCCAAGTACTTGGTTTCTGGAGAAGAAGTTACCCATCTCCTATCTTGTTTCCTGCTTACTTCTGCTGAGAGTTTAATCCCAAAAGAGAAAGAGTAGCAAACAAGGGAGGCACTGGGGAAAGGATGGAATTCTCACATTTGACTTCTACATTACTGCTAGTGGACTGCGGAGCACAATCCAAATCCACGTACATACTTCTCCCACCAGGGAGGAAACATCTGCTGACTTTAAAGAATCATAAATTTAAAAAAAAAAAAAAGAAGTAAAAGAGAGAACTCATCTAGACAATATTTAGCCACTTAAAAAAATTCGGGGCCATATTTCATGTGTGAATGATCCACACTCCCTGACTATAACGTAATTTCTCTCTGATAGCTAGTTATGTCCGATAAACTCAAACAGTAGACCACAAAGTATTAACCTATAGCTCCAAAATACATGTGTCTGTTGTTTTGTCTTTTTTTGGACCAATTAAGGTCTATATGTAGTTTTTTAAAGAGATGACAGAGGGCTTGCCACAAGTGTATTTCTATAAAAGTGCTATTCTAATCCATAGTTTGGGTTAATAAATGAGAGTTTTTGAAGTCTTCAATTCTTTTGAAAGTAGGTAAGAATCACCATGCAAGTCCTCCACCAACTTGAGAACCAGCTTTGATGAATTAGCAGGCTTGACATATTTTCTTTTGCTTCTACTAGTATTTTTTTTTTTTTTCCTGTGCTTAGGACCAGTCTGTGGAAGATAATTCCAGCAATCAATAGGCTCAGGAAAGGAAACCAAAGGAATAAAGCTATGGTGCTTATCAGGAGTTAAAAATAGTGAGCCCCCCAAGTCAAATGTATTTCTAGAAAGATTATAATTTTTGATCTGGCAGAGAAAAGTGAGTATGCACTTTTCAAAAATACAGTCGTGTGCAATCACCCCTGCTATGTATGAGTGTATCCCACACCATTGCTGGCACTAGTTGTTGGAATTCTTTAAAAGTTTTGGCAATCCGATGGTGTCTGATTTAAATGATCATTTCTCTGATCATTAGGGAGGCTGGTCATCTTTTCCTGTAAGTAATGCGAATTTTCTCTTCAGTGAACCAACAGTTTTTTTCTTTTGCCATTTTTTGACTTTTTAAAAATTCCTTGAAGCTATCTGTATATTAAAGTCTATCAATTAACTTTCTATATGGGGTCCTTTATTATGCTTATTGACTACTGTAACCAAGAGTATTTATTAGATAGTTGTAGAGTATAAAGAAAAACCAATAAAACAAACACCCATTTCTTTGATTCCCCCATCCCCACCACAGTTTATATTTACAAAGTCCCCATTCAGTTCCTGGACACTCTCCACCAAGTAACTGACTTTTGTCATTCCCACTTATAACCTCAGCATTTTGTCTGTATATCTAAGCATTCCACTAAATTTTTTTTTAGCACTATCTAAATGGAATCATAGGGATGCTTCTGCAATTTGGTTTATCCTCTCAATGTCTTGTTCCACAGATTCACCCCTGCTGTTATGTTTCAGTGTGGTTTACTCATTTTCCCTGCTACACAGATTCATCATATGAATATACTACAACTCATTTAACTATTCTACTAGTGATTATTCCAGTACTTATCAGTTTTTAGGTTCTCCCAGGTTTGTCTTTTTTTTTTTTTTAATCACACAGTAGGGCTGCTATGAATACTCTTGTATGGGATTCCTAGTAGGCAAGTGTAGAACCTGGCTGGGTCATAGGGCATGCATACTTTCAACCTTACAAGGTCAATCCCAAATTGTTTCCACCGGCACAATGAAAATTCTTCAGTCTCTGGTTGTTTCACATAGTTTCCAGCATTTGGTAACATCAGACCTTAATATTTATGGCAATATGGTTGGTATAAAATGGTATTTCATCTGGTTTATCTCATACTTTCCGGATTACTAATGCAGTTGAACACCTTCCATAAATATTTTGGTTTTTTGGTTTTCATTTTCTATGAAGTGCCTAATCAGGACATTATATATTATCTCCTGTATTATTTGTCTTTTCCAAGTGATTTATACAAGTTATTTACATACTCTAGATGCTAACTCTACGTTAGTTACACAGGCAATAAATATCTTCTATCCCACTTTTGTGGGATTCTTTGTTGTGTGTTTGAGAAATAGAAGTTCCTAATTTTAATATCATCTGATGTTATTAATTTTTTCATTATGTTTTTTTCTTTGCATCTTGTTTAAGAAATCCTTCTCTACCCTGAAGTCACAAAATATTCTATGTAGTCTTTTAAAAGTTTAAGAGTTTGTATTTTCCAGTTAAGTCTTAAATCCACCTTGAATGGATTGTTTTGCAAGGTATGGGGGGTCTAATATAATTTTTTAAAATACGGATAACAACTTGTAAAAAACTCTATTCTTTCTCCAAAGATCCACCCATCCAACTGTCATAAAATAAGTCCATATCTATCTATCTCAGGTATTCCTGCCTTTTTTCCTTTCTTATAAATTTAGGATCAACCTATCAAATTCCACAAAATGTCTGTTGTATCAAAGCTTTAGATCAGTATAGACAAAAATGACATCTCTGCCACTCCGTTTTTTCATAAGATAAAAAATTTTTTACAGTGAACAAATATATATCTACTACCTATATCCTACAACTTCCATTTTACATTTGCTTTATCAGATAGCCATCCCTCTAGTCATTCATTAATCCATTAATTTCCAAATGCATTTCAAAGTAAGCTGCAGACACTTCATCCTTACACACATGAAGATATTGATTTTATATATTCATTGTATATCTGGACACTTAATCTTCTAGACAAATATTCATATAATCCTTAAATAAAAGATACTTTTGTCTTTTCTGTTTCAAATTTATACTTATTATTTGATGTTCCTATCTTCCTGCAATTAGAAAATTCTCAAAAACTGACTTGAAAATCATGATGGTAGCTGGCATTCATGTCTTATTCCTAATTTTTGTGCAAATGGCTTAAGATTCACTATTTAGTGGTTGATTGCTGGTAAGTCACCAATCATATTCAGAAAATTTTTTCTAATTCCATTTTTACTTTAACAAGTTTTACTGCAATGTCTGAAGAATTACATCAAATGCCTCTCGACTTCCATTAATATTGTAACACTTTACCTTTCCTGTGTTGATATGATGATTTATATTGTTAGATTTTCTAATGTTGAACTATTCTTACATTTTCAGGATCAATGCTACCTGATTATGGAATATAATTAACCTGCACTCCTGGATTCAATCGATTAGCATCATATTTAAAACGAATCTAAATGCATAAGATTTCCTTTTTCTACACAGTTTTTAGGACTCTAGTTTTTAGGACTCTAGCTACTTAAATGAGAAACAGCCTATCTGGAATAACTAGGATAAAACAGAGCCTATCTTTTTTTTTTTTTTTTGGTTAGGCAGAATTCAGTTATAAAACCACCTGGCTCTAGTAACTTTCTAAATGGAAGCATTTATAAAAACACATTTCATATTTCTGTGATTATTGGTTTATCCAGGTTTTCTTCTTACACAATTTGAATAGACTCATTTTGTAGGGAACTCCATCTCCTTCAGATTTTTAAATTACTGAGTTCACATACTATCTTTTAAAAAAAATTCTTCTAATCTCTGTATCTCCTTTCTTATTTCCAATGCTACATTTTTTTGTTTGTTTCTCTATTTTTTTCTTAATGTGTCCTTCCAAGGGGCTATTCACTTTTAGCTAGAATAATTTGCACATTTTTACTATATCTTTGGGGGGAGAGGGGAATTAAGAATAGGCTTTTCATTTCAATAAAAATTAAATTCAGCTTATATCTCTTACCTGCTCCTATTTTCTGCTTTTCCCCCCTGCCTTTTGGTTGTTCTGTTCCTATTATTCTGAATATTTATTTTATTTATTTTCAGTCTTTATTTTTAATAATAAAGCTATACATTTTTCTCTTGAGTACAATATACTTTGACTACCAATTCAACTTTTTTTTTTTTTTAAAGATTTTATTTATTTATTCAACAGAGATAGAGACAGCCAGTGAGAGAGGGAACACAAGCAGGGGGAGTGGGAGAGGAAGAAGCAGGCTCGTAGCGGAAGAGCCTGACGTGGGGCTCGATCCCATAATGCCGGGATCACACCCTGAGCCGAAGGCAGACGCTTAACCGCTGTGCCACCCAGGTGCCCCTACCAATTCAACTTTTAAAAATGTATTCTAAAGAAATAAAAGTGACAGTATATAAGAATATACAGATGATTGCTATAACTTTTTTCACAGTGGTAAGCAAACAAGCTAACGTACAAAAAGAAACCTTCCAGAATATAGCCTAAATGTCCGCCAATATTAGAATGGTTGCCTCAGTTATATTATAGGCTCACTATGTAAGATTCTCTTGATCATTTAAATTTGTGTATATTGCCTTAGAGGGATGTCCATAAAATATTATTATGTACAAAACAAAACTGCAGAGTCATGGTGACTTGTATGATTCATTTTTGTAAAAAAAAAAGTATACAAAACACAAACATACAAAAAGTTATTTTTGTTTTTACATCTGCACCACACACACGTCGTGCATGCATCCCTATACACATAATATATACTCGTGTATTTCAGATGTGAAAGATAACAACCAAATTTACTTGGTTACTGTAAAGGGACACATCAAACATGGTAGGAAAAGAATGAACCTAATGTTTATACATCTCTGTATCATTTAACTTGTTTAATGAGAATTTATTACTTCTATAAATTAAAATGACTAAAGTCTACTGACATGACTACAAAATTTTGGTGTTAATTCTAGAAGCCTATTTTAAAATTTAATTGATTGAGCTCTCTGCATTATCTTTATCATAGCTTTCCTGTCACAATTTTTGTAATATAAATCATTAGTGTGAAAGTTTCTTCTAAATAAAAACACCAATTAATGGTTTAAAATCTATGCTGCTTTCATCTTCATACACACACACGTGTGTGTGTGTATGTGTATATGTGTGTATTTAATGCATTTTTATAGATATTATATACATATATATTTAACGTATATATTATATACACTTTTTCCCCCCCCAATGTGAGTATGTTAGTGTTCATTGAAACTCTGGGCTGCTACTCTACAAAATCTCTAGTAGGCCTCCTGAAGAATTTCCTTCAATAGTAGCAAACTTGTAGAGAGCTGAAGAAGTAAAAACACTAACCTGGTAGGAAAAGATAGATAGATAGATGATAGATAGATAGATAGATAGATAGATGGATGATAGATAGATAGATAGAAAAATAAATAAATGGAAGAGGCATGTGCTTATCCCACAACATAAAAAGAAAGCAGTATTAATTCTTAGTTGTGAGAAGACAAAGGACTTATGACTATGACCAAAAAAGCTATTCTTATATTGCACAAATCAAAGAGTTAGTGAAGTTAGACAAAACAAAAGCAAAAACAACAAAAATCAACAGTACCTTTTTCTTGTGATATTTTCTTGGTGGTGGCTTGATGGTGGCATGGAGATTCTTCCATATCATGATCAGATTTTGAAGGAGAGGAGAGTGAAGTGTCTCCCCAAATAAGGGAGGAAGGCTCCTTTTCCGGGTGCTGTGGTCCCTCTTGAAATTCAGCTATGTGGTCAGACGAGAAGGGCACACTGCCAGCCACTGGAGTGAGGGATGAAGCACCAGAATCTGATTCTGGAGAAGTTCTCAAACCCTTGGGCAGAAGTGATTTGGTAATGTGCGTGTGGTTATAGAAACTGTTTGAAAGCTGTTGGTATAAGAGATTATAAAGGAGGTTATGCGCCGCTGAGCATCAGCTCCATGGAATACTTACTTTGAAATCACACCGAACTTTTTTTAGTAAATCCCTTGAAAACCAATTTTTTTGTGGGTTTACAGATGAGACTGCATAGTTTACAGCAATTCACCATATTACCATTGTAGCTAAGATAGACATCTAAGACATAGATACAATTACTTGTACATCCTTAGATCTCACTAGGTAAAACCAACAGCTAAATATAAAAGCACCATCATGAAATATGACAATATGGATAATGCTCTTGGGTTAGTTCATTGAGTGAGTACAGAAATAAGCTGAATTACAATATATCGAGTTGAATAAGAATTTAGGAGACAAAGTAGTGAACTATTCCAGCTGTTTCCATCTGGGACATAGAATCTGGTTGCAGAAAAATCATCTTCAATAAGCTGTAGGAACAAGGAGACAGCTCAACACTACAAGTCAGCAATCAGTCATCAGTGCTCACCTTTCGCTCCAGACTGTCTTCCCCATCTGTGGAACTGACACTATCATAGAGTCTTGTCCTAGAGGGCCTCTGGCGTCTGTTCTTCACAGAGAGCTGGGCTCGAGTTTTCAGTGCTTTTGAATCCAGGCGCTCTGTTTCTGGGACTGCCTCATTCAAGTCTAAGAAAAGGATAAAGCAAAATAATCGGCGAGAGAAACCTTGAGAGAGGTTTGTCAAAGAGACCACAGACACTGATAACAAAAACCTCAAGGTTATCAATAATACCAGGCAAAGAATAGGTGGCAACCATGCAGGCCGGCCTGATATACCACAGGTAACAAATCAGTGAGATTTAGGAGGAATGTACAAAGCCTAACGGAAGAAATCAACACCAAAGGTGACCAAGGCAAACAAAAAATCTAACTTCCAAAGAGCCAGAGTGATCCTCCATCGTCTGCCTCTCACCACCTTTAATCTTGCTGCCCCAAGTCCAAGTCAGGACTCCAAGTCACCATTCCAAAGGGGAGAAGGAAAGGTTACCCATCGATCTATGTAGTTGTTCTCTGGCTGAATTTATTTGGAATGCTACTGCTCCTTAGAAATAATGTAGTTTGATCATCACTGCTATTTTATCTTTTTAGAGTGGCAGTCATTAAATGAAGTCATAACGTTCATAGAATTAATTAAGTGCTTCTGGATTTAAATTATTAAAAATAAAGCATATAACTGGGCTGCAGAAAATTACTATGTACTGATATTAATGGAATAAAACAATTTCTGACAGTAGCATTACTGGAGGAAATTCCTTTTCACACTATTATTATGAAGGTGTGCTGCTCTAAATAGATTATAAAACCAAAACAGGGAAGAATCTCAGGTTGTGCCTCTCTTACCTACGGAACTTTGCATTTGGCACATGGTTCTAACAAATTATATTAAACATATTTTCCCTAGGAAATACATCCACTGAATGACAATATTTACAGAAGGTTCTGACTCTTCATTTCCTGTATTTGAAAGAAAAGTGAATATTCAGAAAAGTCAGACTATTCAGGTATTTATAAAGGACAGCTAAATATTTTCTAATTAGTAGTCTCTTTATTGTTTACATGTCAATGGAGAAAAAATAATCTCCTTGATCACTTTAATTTCTTCCTTTCAATAAAATCTAAACTTGCAGCTGCCGATTAAGAGTTCATTAGTTGTGATAATTGGGAGATAATCAACCTTACAAGCTCTTGTTTACATATAAAATGTGGGAACACCACACAGATGAAAGCAATAACATAATTAGATAGACTGCCATACAAGCCCGTTTCACAGTTTATCTATCTTGTATTTGGATTGTATCTTCTGTAACAGAAAGCACGGTCACACACACCACCTCACGTGTTCCTCACAACCCCACGAGACAGAGCCACCAAGTTATGTTTTATCCCCTCCTGAAGTTCAGAGAACTTGAGTAACTTGCCCTTATCTGCAAAGCTGGTGGATGAGCTGCTGTGATTCTTCTTGTTTTTTGATTCCCAGGCTACTGGTCTGTGCCCTCCAAATTTAGGTAGGGTTGAACAAGTCACTGGAAAAAGAATTTTCCTGCCATTACAGTTCAGTGTTTTTGGTTGTAAAATCACATATAATGTGACTAATCCAGAAATTCATTTCTCCAATTGGCTACATATGAAATATTCTTATTAATCTTCCACATACGTGTTAAGAAAGCATAAAAAGGAAGACATGTTGAAAACTATAGAAAAAATTATTTCTCAGACGATTTCTTATTTGGTTGGTTTGTAACAGCTTTGGTTACTTGACGACAAGATGACCCAAGGAGGAAGCTTGTTCTATTCTTGTAAACACGGCTCCTTTCGCAACAGAACTCTGACCCTGGAGGACCCAACATAGTACCCAACATCCAGCACTGCAGTGGCTACTCCATCACTAGGTACTGAACAAATAAAGTAGGGGAACATGAGAGCTACTTATTAGCTGGGTTTAGAGTGTGGAGATTTTATTCTGGGACTTCTGGCTCCGTTAGTATTCAGTAATTTGCCTGGTACTCATATCAAACAACCCCCAAAGAGCCATCTAGAATCTCTGCTTTAATATGAGCCAGCACTGAGTAGGTGCAAACTGCTGGAGCACACATACGGAGTTAAATCTATTAAAGATGAAGTCAGCTGGAAAAGCAGTGCCTTACGTCCATTAGCCATGTGGCGAACACACACTGCATCCAATTAACAATTTCTGAGGACCCGAAAACAAAGTTCACCGAGTCCTTTTATAGCAGTAATTTGTGAATTACAAATCAGCAATTTATATATTCCATCCTGAGAACAAATGTTTTTTAAGTAAAGAACCAGAAAAATGCAATGGGGCGGAGAACTCTCACTTCAACAACAGGAAGCTGGAAGGAAGGCTGTCCAGAGGAAGCAACTACTAAAGACACCGCAAGCTACATCCCCCTTAGCAGAGTCAGAGGAGGTGTGTGGAAGAGAAGGAAAATGTGTATAGGACTTACGTGGTTCGGTAACCAGAAGCTATCTTTTTCTTTTTTTTTCTTTTTTTTTTTTTTAAAAGATTTTATTTATTTATTTGACAGAGATAGAGACAGCCAGCAAGAGAGGGGACACAAGCAGGGGGAGTGGGAGAGGAAGAAGCAGGCTCCCAGCGGAGGAGCCTGATGTGGGGCTTGATCTCAGAACGCTGGGATCACGCCCTGAGCCGAAGGCAGACGCTTAACCGCTGTGCCACCCAGGCGCCCCAGAAGCTATCTTTTTCTATCATGTTGTATAAGAATCAGAATATTACAACTCAAAAGAACCTTGGGGATTCTATCCCAGTCCTCTTTTCCGGATAGGAAAAACAAGGTTCAAAGATTACTAACTTGTTTACTAACTGCATCACACAGTTAATCTGTGGGTGAGACTGGACAGAGCTCAGTTCTCAGAAGCCTATCATCTTGGGGTGCCTGGGTGGCTCAGCTGGTTAATCATCAAACTCTTGATTTGCCTCAGGTCATGATCTCAGGGTCCTGGGATCCAGCCCTGCACCAGGCTCTGCACTCAGCACAGAGTCTGCTTGTCCTTCTCCCTCTGCTCCTCCACTTGCTTGCCCTCTCTCTCTCTCTCAAATAAATAATAAATAAAATCTTTAAAAAAATGCTTATCATCCTTCTGGAAGGTCACTCTCAAGTCTGAAAGTAATCTTCACAAGTAATCTTTTGCCTTCATCGAGTCTTTGTTTTAGTCTTAACTTTATGTTCCAACAAAAATACAGGTCAGGTACTAATTTTGCAAATTTCGAGAAGTATACAGTATTGAAGAAAGAAAAAAACTTGAGGGATTTTATTTGGTTTTATATTTATCCAAGGAGTATAATTCTTACATCAAAAAATTAGCTGTCAGTTTTGAGGATGACAATGTGGCAGAAGAAATCCAGCTGGCTCCACATTGCTAAGTTACATGCTACTGAATGTAGGGGCTTAGGTGGCCATGTTCTCTGTCATTCACTTTCTACAGAGACCTTAATCAGTAACCTAACACTGCTTTTATAAACCCAAGACCCTGGGTTCTTCCTCTACCCCTTTTCTCCAGGCTATCGTTTCTGTTGCTCATAAGAATCAGAGGGAAATTTCCTTTTCATCTCTCCTTTCTTTCTCTATTCTTTTTTTTTCAGACCCTCCAGTCTCTGAAAAAAGCCCACCTCTGACTCAAAGGCAGCTAGAAATACAAAAGATGAGCAGACTCAAGTGGATTAATAAACGCAGACAAACACAGAAAAGATATGAAGTAGTTAGAAGTAGTTAACAAGAGAGCGGTGTTGCATGGGTGGGCTCCACCTCAGTGTACCTGCATTTTAAGACTAGTTTCAATATTGCTTCGAATCGCATCCTTTAAAAAAATTTAATGGATTCGATTATGATTTTAGCAGCTGTTATGAAAAATGTTCTTTGAAATTAGGATGTTATATATCCTATTACACAGCAACCAGTTCCCTACAGTAATGCTGTGAGTCATTCAGTTTTTTCACTAGATTGACGTTATTTTTGACGTAAATGGAATGCTGCCCACAGATCAGCTAGAGATGGCAAGGGTAGGAGGGGAATGAAGCAGCATGACGATGGGGGCTGCTCTGCATTCTTATGGGCACTATTCTCCTCAAAAACAGTCCTACTTCTATTATCTCACTTATGCTGTTATCAGCTACAATGCTGAGCATCATGGACACTTGGCAGCATTTTAAAACTTGAACAGTAGCTGCGTATCACTCACAGTCACTGCAAGGTCACAAAGGGTGGGCTCGTGGGTTTGGGTTGATACATCCCGCATTCAGAGGTAGGTTTATGTATCCCAAAGAGATGATCTGGAGTTAGTCTTCCTCAAACAGAATCCAGAATAGTGGCTCTGTCACTGACTTGGGCAATCTCCCTAACCCCTCTGTCTCTCAGAATCCTCAACTGCAAGATGGGCATGAGGATAACACAGCACTAGTAATCACGTTGCTGGGAGAACCAAATACATTAACAGATACGCAATGCTTGGAAGAGTGACTGTTACATAAGCACTCGATGAATGTATTTACTGACGTGGAAAGGTGAGCAAGATATTCTTACACGACTAAAGCAAATTGTAGAACCATATGTACATTCATTTTAAATATTTTAAAAAGAGCAACATAAAATATATTTTCTCATGATAAACAGATGCATACTATTTAACAGAGAAAGAACTGGAGGAATATACTTCATACTGACAACGGTGGTTACCTCCAAAGAAGGTATTAGATTTGGAGATCTCGGCCAATAGATACTTTAAACTTATTTGTAATGTTAAATGTTTTTGGATTATATGTATTTTTTTGCATTTACATATTACTTATATATTTAAAACTAGTAAAAAAAAAACACCACATATTCAGTACATTTTCTTTTACAGACATCTTAATTCCATTCTAATGCAAGAGCTCTGGTGTTTTAGGACTCAGGATTCCCAGATGTTGATATTAGCCCAGGACACATTGTCAAAATCCGTGTGACTATCAGCCTCCCTCATGTGAGAAGGCTGCTTTTTCAATTACGTCTGTGGAGACTGTTTGCCTGCCTTGCTACTCCACTAACAGCCAGATGATCTGGCTTGATTAGGGCCCTATGACTTAGCTTCCAGTCACTACTTTGCTTTAGTATGGCACAGCAAAGATGTATTGAATCGGATATGGTAATTTGAGACAAAGTTACATAACTTCATCTCATCTTATGACAGCACTTTACTTAAGAACCCACCCCACAGGCAACTCTCACCCTGAACTCTATTAATTTAGTTGCTTTCCTTCTGGTTGCCTAAATGCTGATACATTTTATACCCCAAGTAGTATTTATGAAATTTCAGGAAGTTGATTTCTTACAGTTTCAGAACAAGCAGATTATTGCTCTTTCCTAATCTTTTAAGTAGGTCTGAGTTTACTGTTGTATGAACTATACATTTCATTTGTTAATGTTCAAAAACTATTAAAGAATTCCTTTTTTTTGCCACTTTATCAATAAATGCAACCTGAAAATTATCTGTGTGGCCTTTGAAACATAACTCTGTTTTGGTGTAATGCCTCTCCAGTGCAGTCTGATACCCAACATAGCCTTCTTCAACTTATGGTTAACCTAACCTCCCTGTTCTCAAGAGGGCAGAGAGGTCCAAACTCTGTTGCCCCTGACTCTTTAGTAATGCCACTAGACTGCCCATGGAGACAGTGGCTGTAGGGCAGAAAAAAACTATGTGAGGTATCCTAAATTCCATCAAACTTCATTTGTAACACTAGTAAGAGTCGCTGATTCTGAGAATATGAAAGGATAATTTATGTTTAGACAACAGGGAAAAGCATTCAATATTTTAGGATTCCTTCACTGTCAAACATCTTTAGAATCTGATAGAAAAATCCTAAAATTCAAAGAATTGTAAAATCTAATCAAATGGGCAGACTAGTTGGGGAACTGCAGACTTCCGTGAGTAGGGCCATGGGGTGATATACATAAATTGGGTCTAGGAAGGTGGGATATGTAAATGTCCTCTTCTTGATATTATAGTGTCTCTGACAACAATAAACAAGCTTCAGGACTGCCTACAAAAATCTCTGGATATTAGTAATCCCAAGTATGCTAAGTAGGCAACCCCCCAAATTATTTATTGTGATGTAATAGTTTCCTTGAGTACTATAAGAAGAATTCAGAGCTTATGCCTTTGGTAGGAAATAACCTCAGTTACTTGAGATAACAGTTGTTGGGGCTTCCTTAATGGGAAAGTATCTTCCAACTATGGGAAGACTTAACTATGTACATACAGCATGAGAAGGTTTAAGAAAACTCAAGGACTACACTACTTGTAAGTGTAATGTAACAGATGCACGAGAATTTCTTAAGTACTCGCAAAGACTGTCAGTCACTAAAAATAGTATTTAAAAAGAAAGTCAAACGTAATGAATTTATAAATGCAATTTAAAATGTTTGTAGGTACTAATTAGCTATGCTTGTAAATAGGAACTAAATATTATTCAAAGATCCCTCAACAGTGATTTCCAAATCAAATTTAAAAACTAGGTTTTTGATAATACTGTAGCTTGAATAAACCAAACATTAACTGTAAAACCAAAATAAATACCCGAATGACTTTTTGGGTAGTCTTAAGGCCCTTACTGTCATCACAAAACTCACAGACAACAGAGTTTTCCATGTACCTAAGTTCTGTTTCTTAAGTTTCCTAATATGCGGCATTTCCTGTAGGTTCTCCGACATAATTAGTGTAAAGTACTGAAGTAGAACATTACTTCATGTCCACTGGGATTCAGTCATAACTTGATATTAGCGTCCTGCATTCACAGAAAAAACCCTAAGGATCTCATTACTACTGAAGCAATATGGTTGGAACATTGTTCAGAACCATACACACAAGATAATTTTCTGGTCCTAATTCCAGAAATAGCTGTTCATTGTTTGGTCTCAATTTTAAAGAGGCTGTGACACCAGGATTGATCCTATTTCCCTCTTGGCTGGTAGACAGCGTAAGTGAAATCTGTGGTCCACCCTGAAAAATGTACAGGAGCCTACCAACACGCACCGCACTTAGAAACCACTCGTGCAGCATCTTCTTCTGTATCCTCCCATCCTGACTTCCCAGCCTGTTCTCTAGTCAGTTTTACCTTAACATAACTACACAGCATCTCCCAAACTATATAATTAGAATATCACGGTGAACCTGAGCATTATCTGTAAAATGTAAGAAACACTTCAGAATACAGCTATCTTGTAAAGTTTCCTTGAAAAGGAGCTGTATCTAACATTCAGGTTAAAATTGTCTTTACTTCCAGGGCGCTTGGGCGGCTCAGTCGGTTGAACTTCTGGCTCTTGGTTTTGGCTCAGGTCGTGATCTCAGGGTTTTGGGATCCAGC
Organism: Ailuropoda melanoleuca; assembly: GCF_002007445.2. Taxonomy (NCBI): domain Eukaryota; kingdom Metazoa; phylum Chordata; class Mammalia; order Carnivora; family Ursidae; genus Ailuropoda; species Ailuropoda melanoleuca. The sequence continues at coordinate 144,968,016 of NC_048218.1, read as the reverse complement.
CCCGCATCGGTGTGCAGTCTGCTTGGGATTCTGTCTCTCCCTCTCCCTCCCCCTGTGCCCCATCCCTCTGCTTGTATGCTCTCTCTCTCAAATAAATAAAATAAAATCTTTAAAAAAATAAAATAAGATTGTCTTTACTTCCAGATCATAATCTACCTTATTCCAAGCAAACAAAATTTAAAAGTCAAAATAAAATATAAAGCAGCCCGCTTTTCCTAAAGTGGACAGAGAACTACTAAGCTTAAGCTCATTCTGACAAAATAGCTTGTTTTCTATCAAAACAACTGTAGGTATCTTCTAGTACTAATGCATACCTCAGTAGGCCTGAAGGGTCTGGTGACTTCTGTGAACTTACAAAGGCGCAGTGAGAAATAGGAACCAAGGAGAATTATCATTTTGCAACTGAATACCTCCTTCTGAATGCCTCGTTGATTTGGCAACAAAAGTCTTAATGACTTACACAAAGACAGATGCAAAACTTGCACAAAACTAGACAGGCAATTTAGGTGCTTTGCTTTTTGAGTAAGAGAACAGATTTTGGCTCTAATGATGTGTCAGAAAACAATCGATAAGTATTGATTTCTCATTCATTTGGCTTGTTCATTAAAATTTTCCATAGTGATTTACCGGGAATGTTCACCCTTTAATTAGTGCAATTCAATAATATTTCATGGTCAAAATTATTTATTGGGGATTAAAAGTTACTGCAAATAATTTGTTCAGGAAAAATGAAAATGATGAAAGTTTACCAAGAAATTATATCTGTATGCATGACAAAAACAAGCTTGAATCTACTCCAGAATTCTCTCCTGCCCCAATTTAGAACTAAACAATGTGACAGCATGGAATAATTACCTCATTGCTCTGTATCTAATGCTCTTGTATAAGACACTCTTGATAATGTAGTGCAAGCATTCACTTTCCTTTTAATGACTTTCCATTTAATGAATTCTGGCTTTAATCATGCCTTTAACCTTATTTTAAAATTCTGGGTTTCAATGCTAAAAGTGAATGCTTAATGTACTCTCAGACTCCGTCAGGAAATAAATCATACATGGTGGTAGGGGGCTAGTCTGGCTTCATATCCACAGGTATCTGAAAAGAGCCACTAACATTGAGGGCCCAGGGAAAGGCAAAAAGGACAAAGACAACACATGATTACAGCCTCAGCAGAAAATGATTTCTTGGAGGAGTCCAGTGACCTCAGTAACTGCCTTACTGATGTAAATGTCTCTTGGTGTTAACTTTCCTCCCCTTATTAAATCTTAAGTATTATAAGCCCCAAAAAGCCTTTTGTGGTTTTCCTCATTCTTATCTTTCAATTAAGCAAATTAAAAATTTCTATTTTAATGTATTTTATTTATATAAAAATTATACCATATATGTAAATCATTTAGAAAAAAGAAGGAAAAAGACACCCATTTTCCTACTATCAAGCCTAAAAAATAAAATTGGTACTTCTGAAGCCCTCTCTATGCCTCATTTCTAGTTGTAGCCCCTATTTTTTTCTCCTACTCATTCACAAAAGTATCCCTAAACAATATAGATTAATTTTGCTTGCTTTTTAAGTTTATATACATGGTAATGAGCTGTATTCAATATTCTGCAAATTGTCATTTTGTTTGCTCAACATTATGTGGGAAGGTATGACTAGGATCAATTCACTTTTTTCTGCAATTGTTATGAACAATAGCGCTGCGCATGTTTGAACATGTCTTTTGGTACACATGTGCAAGAACTTACGGAGGCATATGCACATGTAGAATTAAACTTGGTGGGCCACAGAATTTGCATATATTCCATTTTACTGGATAATACGAAATTGCTTTAGCAAAAAAACTGTATGACTTTTCCTCCATGCTGGCTATAACATATTACTGTGAAACTTTATACCTGAAAATCACTTTATTTTTACTAATGAGGTTGAATGTTAACTTATGTTTACCAAATTCTAGGTTTTCCTTTTTTGTGAACTGATTGCTTATTGTGTTTGTCCATTTTTCTATTAAGTTAGTTGTGTTCTTAGTATATTCTGGAAAACAATCTTTTTTCTTAGTTAAATGGGCTGCAAATATCTTCTCTCAAATTTTTGGCATGTCTTTCCACGTTCTCTAGAAAGACGTACAGTGTCTTTCAATGATCAGGTTTTCTTAACATTACTGTGGTCAAATTTAACAAACTTTTCTTATGAGTTGGAAGTTTTGTGTCTAAATCATATAAACATTCTCCTACATTCTTTTCAAAGAGTTAGGAACACTGGCTTTCATATTTGAGGCTTTAATCCATTTGGAATCTATTTTGTGAATGATATGAGGTTAAATCCAATTTCATTTTTTTCCATATGGTTAATTTTCCCAGCATCATTTGTTGGTCCATCCTTTCCCCACTAATCTGCATTGTCAGTTCTGTGTCAGTCTCAAATTGGCGTGAATGGGTCAGTCTGCTTCTGTATTTCACTCTGTTGCACTGGTCTACTTACTTGTCCATCACTGAGACTACACCACACTATCTTAATCACTATTACTTTATAACGAATCTTGGCACCCGAGAGAACAAGCTCTTTCACCTTGCCCTTGCTCAAGTATATCCTGGTTATTCTGGCCAAGCTGCTCTTCTACATACGTTTTAGAAATAACTTGTCAAGTTCTTAAAACAAACAAACAAACAAACAAAACAAAACAAAACAAAAACAAAAGCCCTGTTCAAATTCTAATCAGAACTGTATGGAATACATAGGTTAATTTGGCATTATGGCACTTTTGCAATACTGAGGCTTCCTACCTCTACCAATTTATATAAGTCTTCTTGAACATTTCACCGTGGCTCTTGAGCTTCTTCTGCTAAATTCACACTGGCTATCTTATATTTTTTGTTGCTATTGTAAATCACTTGTACAAAAATTACGTTTTCTGTTTGTCAGAATTAACTGATGTCTAATGATTCTTGAAGCCATCCATCCTGCTAAACTCTGACTAATCCTAATAATCTGTATTCTTGAAGTTTTTATGTATTCAATTTTATTATCAGTGAATAATAACAGATTTGCTTCTTTCTTTTTATTCCTTATGTTTTTTATTTCTTTTGCTTGTCTGGTACTTGCTAGGACCTCAAGGAAAACACTGAATAGAAGTGATTATAGCACATTAAGTGATGAAATGCTAACAATATTCTTAATTTTAAAGAAAATTCTTGATTTTAACATTTCACCACTTTATATAATGTTTGATAGACTTCTGTTTGCTTCACATATCAAGTTAAGAAAGTTCTAGTTTAAAAAAAAGAAAATTCTAGTTTAATAAACTTTTATATTTCTAGTTTAATAAACTTTTTATCATGAATAAGTGTTCAACTTCATTAAATATGTGTCTTCATCTAATGAGATGATTATATAGATTACTCCTCTAGTTAATGCATGAATTATATGAGTTTTTCAACATTAAACCAACTTTGGGCTCCTTGTATAGACACAAGTGGGTTATGATATTATATACATTATATATATAAATGTATATAAAAAAGCAGATAAAAAGAACAAAGATTTTTGTTAGATTAGAAACAAATATTAAGAGCTTAGATTTAAACTCAACATATCAATAAATAAATTAAATGACAACTTTTTAAATCCATCTTAAAAATAAAGATGGAAAAATTAAAAAGATTGAGAGATTGTAATAAAAAAATAAACACCTATATACTGGTACAAAAGACATAGGAAGTTTACAGTAAAAGAAAATGATATACCATACAAACACTAATCAAAAGAAAGCTGATACAGCTCTTCAAATATCAGAAAAGGCAGATATTAAGGTGAATTACTAAAAATAGAGACACTGTCTGATGATCAAAAGTCAATCTACCAAGAAGATATGATAATTCTAAACTGTATGTGCCTATTAACATCACTTCAAAAGCATAAAGCAAACCTGATAAAACCAAAAGAAGAAACAAACACAATTATAGGGTGAGATTTTTTTAAAACACATCTCTCTCAACAACACATTCTAGAAGTTTTGAACATGGTTAACAAATTTAACCTGATATACATGAAAGAGCACCTGAGCACCAAACTAGATCAACAGAGAGCTGAGTACATTGTGTCTTATCCATCCTCTCCCCAATAATTTACATTGGTTTTACTGAACACTACATTACATATTTGTGTGACACCATTAGTCTACACTGAAGGTTACTGTGTGAAAATGTCCTAATAACAATCATCAGTGGATTTACTTAAGGATGTTATCAATATTAATATCACTGTGTTCTCCAAATCATGCATTATTTGTGTCAGTAGTTGTACTTCTTTTAAGCAGATGATCTGTTCTTTTAACTTATGGACACTGTGAATAATGTAATGAACAAGGGTTTCCATTTCCTTTGGCAACAAGGAAACTTAGAGCCAAATTAAAGGTCTTGCCTCAGAAATACTGTAAGCATGGTATATATACTTGTAGCATTATTTTTAATTCCACTCTGTGGTCATCCTCATTGTTCTTCCTTATCTTGCCACTATCAACTTACCCAATCCTGTCACATAAGGGCATCTCTCCAAGTTACTTCTAGACAATACATGAGTGAATGAAGTATCAGGATAAAAACATAGAGATTAAAAAAAGGTAGATATCCTTAATGGCAGTTGGTTACTCACCTTTGTTCTTCCTGATAAAGACTTTATTGAAATCAGAGTAAATTTCAAAGAAGTTATTTAATTCAGAGAAATCAGATTCCATGCAAACCAATAAGCTAACAACTGGGTCACAACAAGCAAATACATGTGAATAGGGCCTGATGATCAGAGAATTGGCTGGCTTGAATATCTAAGCAGGCTCAGAGTTCCACTGGCATGTCCACAAATCCTGGGTTTCTGACCAAGCATCCTGGGTTCAGGATTCAAGTACAGACTACCATTTTAGGGATCTACTTTTAGGAAATCTACAGCTTAATTGCAACAGCCAAACTATTTTGTGGAAAAAGTGTAAGGGAAAGGAGAGGAAGAAAGAAGGTATTATTTTCATATCCTTATGCTCCTTTCTCTAGAATATTCTTAAATTACCTGGAAAGTAGCTAAGAAATATCTTTTTTTTTTTAAAGACACCCAGGTTTGAGTAATTAATTCTAGATACAATCTATGCTGAAAGTCCACACTTTCCTACAATCTGCCATCTTGCACCTTCAGTCTTTTTCTTCTGGCTCAGTTCTTCTTAGAGCTAAGGAATAGTAAGTAACTAAAGGAACTAAGAACGAAAGGCTTTATATAATCCTTCAATGTTCATACTTAAGGAAGATAACATTCGGTGTTTTCTAACTAGTGGCCCACTAGCTGAGTAGATGGGTATGAGAAAGAAGAAACATTTGGTAGTAATACCCAAACTTCACGGGGACACTTGAACTACCTTTACAAACCTACAAGTGACCCAGTTCCTGTTATGCCTCAAAACTACTAATGGATCACAGTACTTACAGAAATAGTTATGACATCTCAGGCATTCAAAGCCTACTTTTACTCCAAGAATACCGTGAAGCATACCTTTAACGTAAGGTCTCATTCTTTAACATAAGGTCTAAGAATCAGAAAAAAAAAATTATTCTAATTTTATTCAGTTTTCTCCCCTCTTCTTCAAACTCCCTCTCATCTCTTAGAATGTTCATCTCATTTATGTATTTGTCTTCTAGCAAACCATTCATCTTCCTCACCCTTTATCCTACAAATGACATGCCTTGTTGTATAACTGGCAGGGACAAACACTGTTCTTTCTACCTAGAAGCCTTCCTTCCTCTTACAAGTCAGTGTGGCACTAGGCTTTCAGTGTTCAAAACACTTTTCTAAAGGTATCATACTTCTCATGTCTCTAGGCAGGATAATGATAATCTGCCTCCATGGGTAACTTCTGCCAATTACTCCTAGTTTTTCTTTCATTATCTCTATGGAATATGCAGAACCTCTCACAAGAGCCTTTAAAATATTTGAAGCCGAAAACAGTATCATCTTAAGGATCCTGGAATATCTGAAGTGCAGGAAGCTCATATTGTTCAATTGAGTTTTCCAGGGAATCTAACCAAAGTAAGACTACAACCCTTTTCTTCCAAGATCGCTCTAACATGCCTATTCTCTGCTCTTATTCTAATCTTGACTTAAATACCTGGACAGTCACAGACATTTCTAGTCACTTAGGGTCCCTGGTTATAGGACAGAGAACTCTTACGTAGACCAGCACTACTCAGGCACTAAGAAATGAAAACAAAAACATGGCAGGAGGGCAAAATAATTACTTTTCACATCCTGGAACACAGGTAAAACAATGTGTTTTATTTAACAAATAATAAGTGCTAATTAATAACTCTTAATAATTAAGTAATAATCCTTAATACATGTCTGTCATGGCTCCTGGTGAAAAAAATTGTTATATTTGCTTTATGTATTATGATAAAAATGTATTAGAGCATATTAAGTAATGGATTTGTATAATCTATCCAAATTTTTTTTTTTTAAATTTTATTTATTTATTTGACAGAGATAGAGACAGCCAGCGAGAGAGGGAACACAAGCAGGGGGAGTGGGAGAGGAAGAAGCAGGCCCATAGCAGAGGAGCCCGATGCGGGGCTCGATCCCACAACGCCGGGATCACGCCCTGAGCCGAAGGCAGACGCTTAACCGCCATGCCACCCAGGCGCCCCATAATCTATCCAAATTTTAATGAGATACTTGAGTAGGCTTGGTTTATAGAAAGAACCACATAAATAGTGTTCAAATAGAACTGTAACTGTGGTAAATTTCTGCATGGTTTGAGAAATAATTTTATCACTCTGAAAACTTATAATAATAATTCAACACTGAGAGTCACGTAATTAATCCCTCCTCAGCTGGGAAGCTCATTAGAAGAACATGACTCCCTGTGAAGAAAGGACTGCTTGTGGGCTCTTCCTTTCCTGCTCCTCCCATTCTGCCTCCTTCATTCTCTTTCTTTTTCTTTCAGCATTTCATTCTAATGTAGTTTTTCAATGACTTTAATAGATAATCCTTTTTCTTCACTGAGCTGCCTTAAGCCTAAAGATATGCTAAACCACTCATCCTATCAATAAAGCACTCCAGTGCTCAGAAAGCAATTCAGAACTGGACAGTCCACAGGAACTGGGGAGAAAGGGCACTGCATAAGGGGCAGAAACTAGCAGGACTGAGGGCAACTGTTGCGCCCACCCTGTTGCCAAAAGGTGTGGGGGGCGTTGGGGGGGGGGATCTTTAAGTGCCGAATGGCCTGTGTTTGGTCCTCAGTTTTACTTCCTTTTCTAAACCTCTAGGACTTCAGCATTCCTTAGCAACAGAAGCAAAGGATCAATTTAGAAAAGTGCTTTCCAGAGCATTCTAGCAACTGACCAAGCCATTTTAGTTTATGTGATCAAGCAATTGAAATTCAAGGAGATTTATCACTGACTGTCCTCGGCAGCAAAACTGGAAGAGCACCACTTGATATGTATGCTACTAATGTCTAAGATGACTGATTCTACCTCCACTGCACAAGCACGGATTGGTTTCAGTAAGAATTAGTAGTCTCTGCATCTCACTGTGAGCCGACAGTGTTGCTAGGGAAACTGATAATTATGTGGCAAAATGGAGGGTGTAGAATAGGAAAAGGGTTCAGAAGAAATATAAGGTTTTGATCCAAATCAGCATGTTAATAGTAGAGTTTGCTGATCTTCTGTAGTGACATAATTTAATAAATACCATTAATTATATGTTTGACAAGATACAGATTTCTGAATGGAAATAAATGAACAGAATTGAACTGAACATTGGAAAGCCACTGGTTACTGATCATACTTGGTGCATGTCACAGCAGACACACATATTTATTATAAACTACAATGTCATAGCAGAGACACATATTTATTATAAACCACAACTAATTTAATTTAATGGAATTAAAATATTCAAAATATTCAAAAAGGTGAAAAAAACATTGATTTTTTTTCTGACATTTTTCTTTAGAAATCAAAGCTTCTATTCACCTCAGTGACTAAGTCATATAACCTCAAAACACACGTTAGTGTGGAGAAGAAAGAAGTGTTACTATTTTTATATTATACATAGTAAAACCGATCCAGAGATGCTAAATGACCTTCCTGAAGACACACAGTTCTTCAGTGAGTGGTAACGCTGCTGCTAATTACCCGTCTTTAAGCTGCCCAGGAGGCATTATTTACGTATCATACTCTATTAAGGGAAAGCCCAGCAAAGGGATATAAACATAGTAAATGGTCTCAAATTTCTAGATCTCACTTTAATGTTAAATGAAGATTTCCAATACTTTTCATTTTTAACGGCTAAAAGTGCAGTTCTAGAAGTTAATGATATGATATAAACATCTGTGTATCAAGAGAAGTCTTGTTGGAGACATTTTAATATGTGAGAAAGATCATCAGAGAATTAAACAGCTCATTAGTGAACAGTTTTCCTGCATGTCAAATCACTGCCTGTGAGTTGTCTGTCCTACTATGACAGTGTTGATTCACAACATTCTTTTCCTTTCCCTTTTTCCTAGGACTGTTAGGTAAAAACTTTAAAAGATGAAACCAAAGGTTTTATATCCTGCTGTGTATTTATCTTTATAATTCTTACACATTTTCTAATTTATAAATATACTATAGATATTAAACATTCATTCACACTCACATACACACAACCTCTGTATGGACGTGTGTTTGTGTGAGAAAACAAGTGATCACTTTACGGCTGGTGCATAAAACAAGACAAACATTTACAATAGCAAATGCTTCCAGTGTTTTGATCTTATTTGGTCTTTGACAGGAAAGACCGAGACGTATAGAGAGGACACCAAGGTAAAAGCATAAAACTATACAGAACTTCTTAACTCAATGAATTCCAAGTGCTAGAAGTAGGTAGTCAGACTTCCGAAGTTAGGAAAAAGATTTTCATTCTAATGACTTAAAAGTGGTAAGCCTTACTTATTAATACATAAGTAGTAGTTCACCCTAGATGGGATGAACTAGCATGTTAAGGTAGTTTACTGACTTATTTTTTTAAGGCAGCTCATTAAGTCTATCAATATTATGATGGCTTAAAAATATTTGGCTTAGGTTACAATTTTGTTATTTCCTTCCATCAACACATTGGTTTTTGATAAAATAAGAGCCAAATGATAGGTTCTTATTTTGATAAGCCTTTTCTTATGGCAGGAAGGTTGTCTCAACTTTTAAATCTCTGGGTAAGAAAAAGAAGAATGTAAGGCCAAATTTTATAGTCACTGGAAACAATTTTTTGGTTAGCTTAAACAAACCTTGACTTAGGCCATCATGACAAGATGTCTGCTTGACATCCAAATTCTCCATGGTATCACCTTTAGAGACGTCACCAAGAGATGTTCTTCTCTCAAAGATGTTGTTGTTATTGTTAACTTGAGTCCCATTTTGCTTCAGTAGTCTGAACACCTCAGCTTCCAAATCTCTAATCTAAGGGGGAAAAAAAAATCCATCCATAAAACTCTAAGCCAGCACTTCTCTCTAAGTACTCAGCAAAACCATCCCATCACTTAGTGGTTTCGAGCACATTAACTCACCCGTACTTGCAGACCTTGAACTTCCACAAGATGAGCTTTTTCCAAATCTTCTATTTTCTTTCTTTCTGCTTCCTGTCTTTTGATGAAATCAAGTTCTCTTAAGAAGAAAATAAAAGATCTGATGGCATCAAATACTCAATAAATGAGGAACCGTCAAAGTTCTTATCTGAAGCGATAAATTGCACAGTGGGACAAATAACTGGGCAGCTATTTAAATAAACAAAACTCAATCACAGTTTAAAAAAAGGTATCTAGTAACGAAAGCAAATAAAACATTGTAATGGATCGTAAAGAAGAATGTTTTGATTCTGCTTACTGTGATTTTCGTTTTTTAACTCCTGATTCTAGGGCACCCATACAGATTTAGAGAGAAGCTACTGAACTAATGACCCACCTTGGGTAATTTAGTGGAGATGGTTACATGTCAGGTAATTATAATCCCATATTTACAAAGTCATATAGTTTGTAAAATGATGGGACTAGACGGTAAGAGTTTACAGAAGATAATTACAATTTGCTTTCTACGAATGACTGTGGTGCGAGGCTGGGCGGGTCAGAAACACTGAGGGGGAGCCATCACTTACATACCTGAGGGTAATAGGGGGAGAAGGATAAAATATCTCCATTTTGAGAGCCTGGAATACAACCTGCAAATCTGGCAACATTTACTATAAAGTTATCACATGAAATACAATTAGGTATGACATTTTTGGCAGGAAGAGTTAAAATAGTGATGTACTGGATTCATGATCACAAAGAATACTTTCCCCTTTTCACAATGAACTTTTTATAGCAATCTCCTTTAAATACGAAAAACATAATTTCTGTGATAGGAAATAACAGAGACATCGTGAATCTTACACATTCACTTCGCTTCCAGAGCTTGGCATGGAAGACCAGAAGTGGTAGGGCACGACTCTATATTGTTCTGACTGGCCAGAAGTACCTGATGAAAAAATTCAGTAATCACCTCCCTGAAATTACACCAAAATCCAACAGAGGGAAGCAAAGCAGCATTCGTGTGGGAAAAGCTGATGAGGTTCAAAGCAGAGTGTGCTGCTGGACTCCCTCACTGCAGTGAACTGAGGCCCTTGCGATTCTCTCAACAGCTGAGCAACGCAAAATGGCAGGGCAGGGGGTCTTGCTAGTCAAGAGTTACACTGTCTGAGGTGGAAAAGTTCTGCAGTCCCTGACTCTGAGAACAGAGATAGAAGCAGCCTCCTCAAGGCCCACTTGCTGCTTTGCATGGTCAGTCATTCTGCGTAACTTGAACGGGGCTGCTTGCTTCCTACTCAGAGCTGTTTCCAAAAGGATAGAGATTCAAATGTTCTCATAGTTACTAGGAATGACTAACTATGAAAAAGAAACCAGAGGGTAACCGACGGTCAAAAAACTGTAAAATGAACCATATATAATCTCACACGAAAAAATGATAGAAGCGATTTCTCAAACTGAATGTCTAATGTTTTATAACTCTGCTTAAAGGGATCATCAAGATTATCTTTTCTATTCTGTTGGACGTTACAAATTACTGGATATAAGCCTTCTTTAGATGCACACAACGATTCCTTAGTCATTAGAAGCTGCTTACTTTTGCTGAAAATCCTTGATCAATTTCTTTGCCTTGTTGTATTTCTTCTCCAAGGCCTGATACTGGCTTTGAGTCTCCTTGAGGTGCTCGTTCACTGTGTGGCATAAGGTCTGAGCCTCAATCCAGTAGCTCTCCAACTTCAGCATTCTCTCTTTATTCTCTTCTATATTCTGTTGGAGTTGGGTTTTTTCTAGTTCCCACCTCACTTTCTCATTTTCTGCTGCTTGCAGCTGGATAAAGCAAACGTCAAGGCAAGGATAATCTGGGTATTCTGTAGCAAAATCCGTCATGTTTTATAGCATGTTTTAAATTAAGTTCCATGTCACGTATACTCAATCATCTAGAACCTTGAGATGAGAAGAGCAAGCCTTATTTTCAGCATTTCAGAGATTATGAAATGGAAGCCTTGAAAAGGGAAATGCTTTGTCCAACCAAGGTCACACATCTGATAAATACAAAAACCTGGATTTGATTTCACCTCCATGATCTTTCCATTGCACCATGTGGTTTGAAATTCTGTGAGCAGTACATACTGTTTTAGAGTTTGACTGGATTCTATCCAATGAACTTCAATGTACTTTCTTTTAGATGTTTTTCCTACATATAATTAGATGTAAAAAACTAACTGAGAAGTGAAGGGGCAGAGGCACACTGGGAAGGAGAGGGGGGCAGAAGCACAGTTCGGGCTAATAGTTAAGAAGGGGTCTCTGGAGTCATTCAGTATAGAGTTGAAGCCCACCTCCATTATTGGCCTTTAAACCTTGGGCAAGGAATTGAAGCCTTCTAAGACTCAGGTAGATCATCTTTAAGACGAATTGTGATGTAACACAACACCATGCCTGGAACAGCTTCTTGGGCATAATCTGATAAATGTTAGTTATTTTTACTTTGGTGTTTTTTTTTTTAATCTCTTTTAATAATATGATTACATCCTTTATTTCAACTGACACAAACATAGTCTATAGCTCATTATTTTGCTGGCAGTGTTCTGAACTTCCAGAGCCTTACAAACTTCAGTTTGCATAAAAGTGTAAAAGATTGTGTAAGTAAAAATATAACTTATTGCTGACTTATTTTAAATCCCTCTGATGGAACAAAAAGGTAGCTTCCTGTGTTTCTGCTTCCAGGACTCTTAGGAATGGATAGTATACTAGTCCAACCCCCTTATTTCTACAGAAATTCAAGGTTGATCCTTTAGGTGAGGGGTCAAAGGTCATTTATTCACAATAATGGACCTTTAAACTAGGGATTCATCTAGTTCACATGCTTCCTTTCAAGTTCAAAAGGATGCAGAGTCATTATAAACTAACAATTTCAAAATCGAAGACATCCCCAAACCATACCACATTCAGCAAATATATATATATATACCTTTTAATGTATATTTTAAAAGCTAAATACATTGACAAAACAGATTACAAAGTAAAAAAATCAAAAACATTTCAAAATTAGGAATTCTATTATCAACATGGATATAAAGAGTCACAGTAAAGTAAGCTACTATAGATATTACACGCCAATATAATAAAGAGAAAAATACAAAATACTAATTTATAGGATTTTCTAAATTAAATGTTTTTGGTCTAACATATAAGCTTTGTTAAAGCACTTACAATCCACAGGGGAATCTTTCTCCCTGGTTATAACCAACAATTAAAAAAAATCTATTCTTCCATTCTGTACTAAGAAACAATAGCAATTTAAAACGAGACTACGTGTTTACTGCATCTTTTATTAAGCAATGTTTGGTATTCAAGTTGTTTATTTACCAACCACTACTAATTTAAAAATGATTATTCACAGAGCTTGGCTGACACCATGAATGATGTATAGACATGTTTTGACTAAAGAGCTACAGAGTTATTAGCTCAGAATACCATTTAACCAAAATAGCCCTGCTAATTCATCTCCATTTAAAACACATGGAAAAACCAAAATAAGTGTTCAATGTGAACAGGAAAACAGATCATTAGTGGTGGGGGGAGAAATTGTGTCTTAGTTTTTAAAAGACCATAAAAACAATAAAGAATATTATTTTTAAAGTAAATCAAAAATATTTTTAAATCCTTGAAATTACATATTTGATAAACCTAGACACAATTCTAGGAACTCACAAGTACCTTATAATTTACCAACTAAACATGTCTTTTGAATCTTGTGTTATTTCATATATAAACTAAAAATACATACTCCCTTTTATCAGACCTGTTTTTTTCTACAAATTTAAATAATGCAAACTAAATTTGTCTAAAAATTTCCAGTAGCATCTGGCATCTAAAATCAATTTTTCACATATTATATTAAATTTTGTAATATTTCATTATTAGAAATTGGGATTTTTTTCTATGAAAAAGTATCAATGTGCCACATTAAAATAGGTTGTTTCTGATAAATAAATTAAAAATAAGTAAATGATTAAACCTATTTAAAATAAGATAAATAAAGAGAGAGATATAGCGTAAGAGCTTGTATAATAAGAACAGCGTAATTAGTGGTCAAAGCAGAACTCGGATGCTAGAACCATTAACAATATTTAATTTTTGAGGAAATCTCAGAGGGAACTGACCACATAAGTGTAAATATGTAAATATGTACTTTCAAAACGCCCTGCTATTTTCACTGAGGGAGTATGGTGGTGCTTACCCCTAGGGGCATGTGCTCTCACTGGCAGGTCTGTCTACATATCTAACGGTGGAAATGAACCTCTCACATTTGTACTCTTTCAAATGCACAGGAACAAATCCTTTAGTCCTAGGGTTGAATTTATTCATAGCATCCGAAGTTTAAAAAGTACAATTCAAACACCATTTAATGGTGCTTACCTTGGTCTTCAATTTTTGAATCTCTGCTTCTGTAACTGCATGTTTGATTTGCAACTAGAAATTGAAAAGAAAAGAAAAAAATCTGAACTAAGAAAGTGTATCTATATTTTTGAAGTCTTGGCGGCTAGAAGAATACCTTATCACATAGCAGAAGGCCCAGAAAAGTGCTGCAATGCAGCAGGTTGTAAATTAAAATGTCTAGTGTGTAGAATGACACTAGGTGCACACGAATGAAACACGGGGTCTATGGCCCACACTCCCTAAAGGATTAGGTTAAGGATTTAATGGCTCAGGGACTAAAGAAAAGAAAAACATTTCCTAGCCCTCTTTGCAGCTCTTCCTGTTCGGTCTGGGTGTCAGGGAAATGTTTCAGAGCCCAGAGCCTTGTGGCCGGCACGGTTCCGGCAGGCAAGGGGGCCCGCGGCCGTGCGAAGGTCCGATTCCGAATCTGGAAGAAAGATGGCGCTATGGTTCCGCGAGTCCCACGCACCGAAGGCCGAGCCGCTCCTACACAGCTCGCGCCGCTGCCAGACGAAGACCAGGATGCTGCGGTTCCACAGCGACATCGGTGATTTTTTTTTTTTTAATTGCAGGAAAGGTAGAGATCCAGATTTATGCCCCCCTCCCCCCAGATCGACTCCTATGGAGGGCCTAGACCCCCAAAAGCTTCGGCTGCAGTTTATTAGCACGGGAGCCACCGTTTACATTTGTTTTGCTTCTCCCCTCCCCCATTTTGTTTTCTCTGTAAGGGTGAGAACAACAAACAAAACATTCATTTCCTTAAGGGACAAAGAAAATGCACCAAGATTTACAGAAAACAGTTTACGGGTTGAAAGTCTCTTCTCTGAAATCCTTGGGGCTAGATGTTTTTGGAATTCAGAATTCTTCCAATTTCAGAAGACAGGGAGAGGCATTTTCCATAAATTGCCTTTTACCCACAGCTTGGTCCATGGAGGCACTCGGATCGAATACACGAGTATTTTTGCCGCCCAATATACGTATTTCCCGCTAAGTGAGGTAGATAATAGAGACTACAAATAGTGTCCCGTCTGTTTTGGTCAGGTTTACCACCAAATGAGTTTGCTGCAAAATTATTGTAAACAAACTGTTTTCAGAGTATTTTGGATTTAGAATTGTTTAAAAAAAAAAAAAGGCTGCAAATGCCTAATATTTCTATGATCAAATGAGTCTAAGGTTTTCTTACCAGAAAAAGTGAGTCAGTTGATGGAAGGATAGAAACATGCACCTTGGAGGTCATGACACCTCACAAAGCTCAGCGATCTTTGGTTTGTAACTTGCTTTTTCCTGGTTTTCAGCCAGCTAGTAGGGGCACCAGGGAAGGATGGAGAAGGGTGCTCCCTCTTCCATGCTCTCCGGTCTCCTGTTACATTTAAGGCCCTGTGGTCTACACTGCTATAGCTCTGTTACATCTCTCAGTCCTGGGGTGGGGGGTGGGGGTGGGGTCTTGAAACTGTTTTAAATTTGATTCTGCCCCACTCACATCATTTCTCTTACTTTACCACTTCCTGACCTGCACACTCTTGTCATCTCATCAATGTGGCTCCATTCCCCCTCATTGGCTCGTAGGGGCTCCTGCACTCAGTCTGTAGAGAGGAAGGATTCTCTGTGCAGCTGTCATTCTTTTATGAGGCCCCAAACAGGCAGTTCTGGCTCTCTTGGTTTCTCTCCATAGCCTCGGTGGTACAACGCTTAACCTACCCACCCTTAGGAGTTGCTCAGAGCAACAATGTACCTGGCAAGTGCTGCTCCAGATTCATGGCAACTCCCTTCCACCTCACTGACGAGGTCTGAGCTTACCCAAAGCCCTAGTCTGGATGAATCTCTCAGGAGCTGACAATGCCAGGCAACCCGGCCCGACATGCTCAAATGACCGGTATACTCCAGCTATGAGTCCTACGGTGAACACATTACTTGCACCATCACCAATTCTAACATTTCTGGACTCCCTTGAAGATGTGGAAAACTAGGGCACGTAGGTGGAAATTGACCTGGCTTAGATTTTACAGTGAATTGCTGTTAAAACCACGACTAGAACCTAGATCTTCTGCTTTCTGATCCAGTGCCATTTTCCTTAGAAAATAAGGATTAATTCAATAGGCATTTATTGAAAAGCTGTTATGTGCAAGATGCTATGAGGAGAAAGGATGACTCTTTCCCCTTCCAATAAATACCAGTGTTAATCTCCTCCACCAGTATAAACCTAATGAGCTGAAAATGGCGAAATACTTGGATATTAGATATGTTATATATATAAATGTACACATGCACGCATCTAGGTTGTCAGGAATTATTTTCTGTGGAGATCTTATACTTCAGTGGACACACACTCGGGCATCAGCAAGTCCATGTGCCTAGGATTGATTCTGAAGTATCTGGAATTGTTACCGACAAGAAGAATGACTCCATGGCCAAGCGTGAAGCTACACTGAATTCATTCCAGGCCTCCCATGAAAGAACTCCACGACGCTGGAAAATCACTGAACCTCTCTTACCTTCACTTTGCTCACCTGTACAGTTCTTCATAGGTCATAACCTTCTTTATTGGAAGATTAAATGAGATATAACCCATGTAAAGCTTTTACCACAGTGGCTAGCACAGAATAAGCCATTTAAAGTTAGCCCAGATGAAGGCAAGAGTGATCTGAAGAACTCAAATGTAATTACCACAACCACACTTCTTAGCCAAAGTGCTAAATGCTGTAAAATGTCACACCTGAAATAAAACAAATACCTCTGCTTCTATTTGAAGAGTAGCAAGAAATCAAAAGGGCAGATTTTACGACAAACACTGCAACCATGGGGAAGTGCCAGATTTGATTTTCTCAGTGGTTGACTCCCTTCAACACAGGGTAACCAATATACGGCATGCAGCTTGTTGGGACTTTGGATTTTCTTTGTTCAGATCACTGTGACCGACAGCAAGCTGCTTCTCTGGGCCCCGGCTTCCCATATGAAAAATGAGAGGGGCTAGATGGGAAGAACTCCAAGGCCCTTGCAAACACTACAGGTGTGACATTTACGAAATGAAGAGCCTGGAGATGGTTGTCATGGTTGCAGAGTCTAGAAATTCTTGTCTCAAATGAGCATGTTTATTCTTATGAAGGCATATATAGATTAATCCATTGATGTGAGGGACAAACCCAGGTAAAACTGAAACAGCCAGATTGATCTCCAGATATCCCACCCTCCCGTCCCACCAAAATGGATAACAGAAGACAACAGGACTCATTATCAGTGAAGTCAGAGCACTGATAAAAGCTTGGAGTGCTAGTAAGTACAGCCAAATTCTGTGGATACAGGAAAACAGACTGAAGTCTGTAAATTCAGACATTATTCAGAAGACGGACAAAAGTTTTAGTGCAACGTTTTCTTAGAATTCACAGGGCCTAAAATGACGGACACGTAATTATTTTAAGGCTGTATGCACATTAAGAGAATTTCTACAAACCCATCTCTATTAACAGGAAAAGTATCAAAAATAAAGTTATCATAAGAAGTAGGAAGATTGGTAGGAGAAGGAAGGGAAGAATGAAGGGGGTGTAAACAGAAGGGGGAATGAACCACGAGAGACTGTGGACTCTGAGAAACAAACTGAGGGCTTCAGAGGGGAAAGGGGTGGGGAAATGGGATAGGCTGGTGATGGGTAGTAAGGAGGGCACGTATTGCATGGTGCACTGGGTGTTATACGCAAGTAATAAATCATGGAACTTTACATCAAAAACTAGGGATGTACTGTATGGTGACTAACATAATATAATAAAAAATTATTACAAAAAAATAAACTAATCGAACTTTCATTTTATATAAGAAGACAGTTTCAGTAGTACACGCTGCAGAGCCAGTAAGTGTCAGAGCCAGGTTTTGTACTTTAGTCCATGGTTCTTTCCGCTAAATTTCTTACATTTGTAGGACCCTCTATCTTTTTTATCAGCTCCTTTATCATTGCAGATGAGTCTGTGAGGGAGGCAGACAAGCACAGTCCACATCATTGTTCAGATGGGGCCAGAGGCCCAGACAAGTTACATGGCTTCTTCAAGTTCCCAGTGGAAGCAGATGCTAGAATGGAAAATATCTCAGGTCTGACTCTCACTACCTCTCTTAACCTCTTCACCATGCCTAATCAGCTTTGTGATACATTTTTTCAATTAATCCTCAGAAAAACTCTTGAGCCTTATGTCATCATTGTGACCTCCTAGTTGAGGAAGTATTGCTTGGGCTGGAAGCAATGGATCACTTCTGGTAGTCTCTGAGTGTTCTGACACTAAATACAAAATGGTGCTCCATCAGCTGCTGTTATTATTCACGGAAGTTAGGAAGAAACAGCTCCCTCATTATTCAGCTAGCATTGACTTAAGGACACTGTGTGCTGTGCTTGTCACATGACACAGAATCTACCTTCAGAACACCTACTTTAGGAGATTACTAAAGATCACCTTCTGAGAGAAGTTCCTAGATCACCCCGAGAGAAACATCACAGGGAACCTGCTCCAAGATGAACCCGCTCTTCAGATGACCCTTAGGCTTTGGCCTATTTGTCTTATCTCCCACTTTGGCAAATGGGCAGGAGGAGACTGACATACCTCCATTTCATGGAGAGAGAAGAAAAAATTGCTTTTCAAAGAGGTTAAGTGACTTGACAGCAGAAGCACATTTGGTGAAAGGTTGTGTTTTCTTACTCTAGAACAGTTCTCTCTCCATGTGTTTAATAAACTTTCCAAAGGACAGATCAAGGGTTCGGACATTACCACCTGAGACTGGTCAGGCTGACTGTAGGGGCAGGGAGTCAACAGGACTGGTTAATAGAAACCGAGCCTAAAACACCTGCTGGAATTTTGGGGCTTCAGAAAATCTAGATTTGGAGAGAATACTTGGGAAGAGAGAATATAAATAAAAAGAAAAAGTTAAGGATTGCAGGTCAGTGTCTTAACTTACAAGACCAATCTCATCTCTTATCTTTTAATGTGAATACCAAAGATGTCCACCCTGGGATCACAGCACAAATAAACACATGCCTCCTACAGAGAGCAGCAGCTCTTACATAACACTCTGCAGGTGTACCTGCTGTGTACATTTTGTTTATTTCTTCCAAAAAGATGAATACAGAACATGTACCCTATCACTGAATCAATACAATCCAAATATAACTGTGCTACAAATAGAAACATCCTTATGCAGAAACAGAAATGGTAAGGCTGAACTTCTACACGTTCTTTACCTATCCTGTGCAAGAATGGAAAACATTTTTCTTTAGAAAGTGCAAAATACTATCTTTGCAGCAAAGATTTTTAAGAGATCTCTAGTGCTAGAGATCTTACAATCAGATAAGAGCAACATTCTCTGTTCCTAGTTCACAAGGCTGAAATAATAAATGATATTTGCATAGAACTTCATAAAGTGGTTTCAGCATTGGGATCAAATTTCTTATAATTATCTTTGCAATTATTTGATTGAAGTCTGTCTTACGTATGACAGGGTAGCCTCCACAGAAGAAGTAATCGGAACTGTTTTTGCCTGTACCCAGGTGCTGTTAAAATGAAGCTACGTCATATTCCGTTATAATTTATGCTCAAAGCTTTATATATGGTCCCAATATTAACACTACCCAAGTGTTTTTCACAGGGAATAGTTTATGCAAAACTAGCCGAAGTTGGGTGATTGAATAGTATAATAATCTAATCTGAATGGTACCACTAATTGCAGCATATGTAGGCTAGGGTGAGCTACTCCAACAAGGTCACTCTCCAAGCAGGTATTCATAAACTAGTTATTAATGATCTAGATGAAAATGGATGTAGGTGAAAGCATGTAATTACAGTTTCTTTTTTAAAGAAATATCTGTTTGCTGCTAAGTACACTATTTTAGATAAACTATTTTATAGCTCCTCTACATGTTAATGGAAAGTTCCATAAAGATAACTTTATGTTATTTTCTAAGGCACTTACAACTTTCTCTAGATTATTTTTCATACATTTTCTACGACTTAAGTAAAGTAAAACAGTACAGTGTTTAGACTCCATTTTTTCCCTCAAGACCCCCATGACCACTGAGGACGAGTGTGAAGGGAAACACTAGACAACTGGTTTAAACTGACCAGCAGTTTCTGATTCAGCCTCTTCCTTCTCCCCACTAAATTTCCAGTGAAATCACATTAAAAAAAAAACAAAAAACTCCCAAGTTCAAATGGACACTGAACCCAAAAACATGTTATTAGAATATGAAAGAATCACAAAAGTGAATTAAGAAAAGCATCCAAGTTTCACTCCAAGGAGAGAGGGATGCTTTGTCCATCCTCAATGACTACTGGAGATCCTGAGTCTAACCAGTGAGAAAGCTGGGCAACCTCTACTGTCTTTCCCAGGAACTGTCCTCAAACCAGGTTCTCCAACTCTCTCAGGAGTCCACATTCATCAGAAAGCAAGAACCAGAAAAGGAAAAGAATGCAGGAAGACTGCTGAGCAGCGGCACACTGCATACTTCGAGCTCCAGACCCCAAACTGGAGCAAGACAGATAGGGATGATCATAGCAAGGGTTCTGAGAGCAGGGGATAATCTTTTTTTTCCCCTTCAACTTAGAGAACTGAGTGCAAGATTTGGAAGTATCTCACCGAAGCATCACCTAAGTATCACCAGATAACAGACTGCCAGAAAACAGCAACCAGACAGGAAACAAGGCACACATATATGTCCTCCTGATGTGAGTCTAGAAATGGGATGCGTAATTTAAGAAGTGGATGACTGCTGACCATACAAACAGTTTTTGCCTCCTTTCCAGATAAATATAGGACAAAAAGGCAAAACTGAGCCCATTACTAAATATTTTAAGTGAAGGTAAAGATAATATCAACTTAAAAACCCAATTAAGTAAACTGGAAAAATGAGGTTATCTCATTTTTATAAGTAAAAATACTTTAAGGTAACTCTCTGGACTACAGGGATAGAAAGTGATGGACCACAAAGAATGGATGGAGAGTAAGGAAACTAAAAATGTTATAAAGGAATTAAGTCATGTTAGAGGTGCTAAAAAGCACAAATGAATTTGAGGTTAAAAGCATATTTAGGGGCGCCTGGGTGGCACAGCGGTTAAGCGTCTGCCTTCGGCTCAGGGCGTGATCCTGGCTTTATGGGATCGAGCCCCACATCAGGCTCTTCCGCTATGAGCCTGCCTCTTCCTCTCCCACTCCCCCTGCTTGTGTTCCCTCTCTCGCTGGCTGTCTCTGTCTCTGTCAAATAAATAAATAAAATCTTTAAAAAAAAAAAAAGCATATTTAATGCTACAGAAAACTGAATCATTGATATGAGAGGACGCATTTTAGAACAACCTCAGATAGAAAAAACAGAAAAGAAAATATGAACAAGATAATTAATACAGAAGACAAAGTGTTTCCAGAAAAGAAACAGCAACAGAGAAAAAAATAACAAACTGAAAAAAATGTTAACTAAAACCAAACCAAAACACAAATATAAAACAAGGAAAGCAAATTAAAAGAAAAAAAAAACTCAACAAAAGGAGGCCTACTTGAAGAAATTGTGATAAAAATGTAAAATACAAGACTAAAATAATACAAGTAACCAAATGCCAGGTTGGCATTACACTTTTTCTTTACAGTATGCACCTAGCTCAAAGCAGTGAATCCTGCCCTACAACACTGTCAGGAAAAAAATGTTGTGAATCAAAATATTAAACCCAACTGTCATTCCTATGTCATGAAAATTAGATTTTCCCATTCTCAGTATAGGAAGCCCATGAAAGCTATAACCTCCATGAGTATTTAATAAATTACTTAAGGATATACTCTGAGAAATGAGAAATTCTGGTGTAGAGAGAATAATAGTTGAAACTGAGTAAGTCAAAAGTCTAGCGACTTATAGTACACAGTATTATAAAGCTAACTGAAAATGCGACAATTATATTTTAACAATCTTGTCTTAGAAACCGAGACTCTATCAAAAACATTCAAATGATATTGTTTTAGAATATCCACAAGGTATTGTTTTGTTCTTAATTTTGAAAAGTATAAAAACAGAGAATAGTTTTTAAAAACTTAAAGATAATCTCTACCAAAAATCTAAACATAAAAGAAACATAAAGCATAAAATGAGATGAGGTGAATTAAACTCTGAATAATTATAACAACAAACTTAAGCTGCTGAAGGTTTGTACTAAAAGAGCTCTAAGATAATAGTTTCAAAATTTACAATAAAACAGAGTACTTCAATTAAATTTACATTATAAAAGCAGGTACATACACATGTTTACAAAAGTGTGTTTATCCAGCAACTACAAACAAAAGTAGATTAGTACCATCAAACAAAGAATATTAAAGGATAAAAATCTTTAAGTCATATTTTATATGCTTTCAACATAACATTAAAATAGATAATCAAAGCTACTAACCACAAAATATAATGAGGTATAATTTTACTATATGGGTCTAAGTTTAGTAGGTTAAATAGGAAAAATGATAGAAATACAGAAGGTGCAAAACACATAATATCACTTTTCTCACAATACCCATATTAATCTATAATAAAAGCACCACTTTAAAAGAAATCAAAATTTACAGACAATATTATCCGACCACAATGTAACAAAACATTAGAATAATAAAAGTTACAAATTAAAAACTTTCCTCAATTATTCAAGTCAAAGAGAAAATAAAAACATTTAAAAATGAAAAATATAGACTATTTGTAAAATGACGACAAGAATGAACATCAAAGATGTTGCCAAAGACTTAGCTGAACAGAGATTCATAGTTTTAACTGCTTTCATATTTAAACAATAAAGTATTATAGTAAATTAAGCATTTATTGCCATAAGTTAGAATAAGAGAAATCAAACATTCCAAAGGATAACAGAATGATGGAATAAATAAAAAATAAAGATAAAATGACTGAATTAGGTAGGGGCAAACAGTCAGTTTTTGTTAGTGTATGATGTTGTACTGCACTATTTACTACCTTTCCTGAATGCAACTTTGGAGATGCCAGAAAGGGAAAAAAAAAGTCTCATTCATCAATTAAAAAAAAACTTGTAAGAAATTCTTAAGAGACAGAACATAGGTGTTTCCAGATATGTTGGGAAAAAATGAGTATATGAAGCAGACAAGTGTCTGTAACTAGGAATGGGAGACAGCGATCTAATGAATCTTTCATCTTATACATGTGACTGGGTAAACCTGCATCTGGAGGTAAATCAAGGACAATCTATTCCATTCTCCTGAGGTTTAGACATCCTGTCCACAAACTTAAACTTCGGTGCCATGTGGTAAAGTACTAGCACCAACATGGTGTTTGTGAATTAACATCAGGACAGCACTGAAATCCCATTAGCATTAGGGAGAAGTATAGGTGAGTTGGAACTCATTATTTTGTAAAAGGCATGCTTATAAATATATCTAACCAAAACTCCTGAGATACAAAAAGATTGAAGAGGGGAGGAATGCTACGGCTATTATTTTTGTTAAATGGTAGACATAGCTACTGATCTGCATTCTATGTTCCTAGGGGAAAATAACCTAAGACTGAGTCAAAACTACTCATGTATAATCTCTAGAAGAACTGAATGAAAATGCATAACTTTTAAGCAGCAGATGAAATTTTGATGTATCTAATGGCAAATAGGTAAAAGATAAAAAAGAAACAAGCAGAAAGCATGAAAATTATAAATATAAAATAAGGTGGCAACTCTAAGTTCTAATATTAAAGTGATTAAAGTAAATGTAAATGGGTTAAACTCATGAATTAATTCACAAAGACTCTCAGAGTAGTTAGGAGTAAGATTTAAGAATAGGTTGGCTAAAGGAAACACATTTGAACAAAAGGCTATGGAATGGCTAAAAACAAGGATGGAAAAATAGATATTGTGAAGCAAACATGATCAAAGAGAAAGGCAGTGATGAAGTTTTACTATCAGAGAAAATAAAATTTGGGGTAAAATGCATCATAAGGGACAAGACAGATGTTACAATAAATCACAAAGTTGTAACAATCTTGAACATATATGCAGCTGATATCAAAGATTTAAAATATATGAAACCACAACTGATAGAATTACAGGAAGGAAAAAAATAACTGTAGTTTGTGATTTTAACATATGCTTTTCAGAATTAATAGATCAAAAAGACAAGAATCTAAGCCATGCTATGGAGGAGAAACGTATGTTTTTATTATTACTCATATACACAAAATTTTTGTATGCATGAGGACTATTTAAACAAACTTATTTATGAATTAAAATACAAAAGAACTCTTGAAAATTCTAAATAGCTATCATTTGGAATATGTTTTCTGACCAGAATATGATAAAATTAAAATCCGGTAACAAAAGGATAACAAAATAAAGCTACATATGTCTGGAAAGTAAAATATATCACTAAATCATTCTTGTATTAAAGAGGAAATCTTGGGGTGCCTGGGTGGCTCAGTCAGTTAAGTTTCTGCCTTTGGCTCAGATCATGATCTCTGAGTCCTGGGATCAAGCCCCGAGTGGGGCTTCCTGCTCAATGGGGAGTCTGCTTCTCTCTCTCTCTGCCCTTCCTCATGCTCATTCTCTCTCTCTTCCTCCCTCTCTCTCTCACAAATAAATAAATAAAATCTTAAAAAAAAAAAAAAGAAGAAATCCCAAGAAAAATTACATCTAAAAGACAACGGCATTCTAAATGTAAAAAATTGCAACATGTAGCTAAAAATCAATATTTAGAAAAAGTATAGCTTTAAATATATTTATCAGAATGCAAGAATTATCAAAAAATGTACTAACAAATGCAACTGATCAATACTGAAACAAGAAAGGAGGAAAAAATTAAGATATTGTAGGAAATTATAAGTACTTTTTAATTTAAAAATTAGGAATGTAAAGGTTAACAAGAGAGACAAAAATTCTAGAAAAACAACTAAGAAAAAATATTCAAATAAAGAAAGAATGAAACAAGAATAATTATAGACAGTAAAGATTGCAGTATTTAAAAAGTATATTATAAAAATGTTAGAAAATATGAATGCTTAGAGGAAATATATCACTTTCTTGAGAAATGCAAAGTACGACAACTGGTACAAGAAAAACTTGAAAACTTGAAGAGAGTAATAGTTTTATAGAATGTTTTTAAAATCTTCCTCCACAAAGGCACAGATGGTTTTATAGCTGAGTAATAATAAACTTCTAGGGAACAGAAATTTCTATTTTATGCAAGTTATTAAATCTCTCTTATAAAAGTCGTTTCTGAAAATAGAAAAATAGAGAAAACTTTACTTATATTGAAGCTAATGTAACCTTTGTCACAGCTTTTGATTAATACACTCTAGTTAGATGTTCTGTTACATATAGGTGGATGCGTGTGTAACTAATAGAGGGGACTATAAAATTTTAGAAAGGGTCAGGGAAAAAGGCTTGAATTAAACAGATACACTCCATAAATTTGGATTAAAAGAGTCAGTGTGATAAAAATGTAAGCTCTCTGCAAGTTAATTTAGTAGTTTAATGTAATTACAATAAAAATGCAAAGAAGTTGTTCCAAGGGAATTAATAAAGTGATTCAAATGTTTTCCTGAATAGGCTGAACACTACAAGAATTTTTGAAGAGTTAGATGAATCAGATTTATTCCATCAGTGTTTAATATATATTCTAACAGAATTGCACTAAAGAATGATTTGAAAACAGAACAGAATATAAAGGCCAAAAGCAGGCCAGAGTGTAAAGGCACCAGTTCTGTAGATAATAATGCTGGCCTTCCAAGCAGAGGGAAACACGGAAATGAGCATTTAATAAAAGTGCTAGCTATCTTGTCAATTATTTGGGGAAATTAAATTAGGTACCTGTCTTGAATTATACAACAACTTCCAGTATATGTTTTATGCCATCCGTTCACCAAATATTTAACCACTAGCCATATGTCAAGGACTATGAGAAAACAGGATACAAGAGTGAGCAAAAACAGAGGAGCCGAGAGGCTGGGAGGAAGAAAGGTAATAGGCCAAAAGGACGACTGATTGAGATAATGTCAGTCTAATGTGCTTTACTCAAAGAGTACAACATGTACTTGTTTGATATAATGCAATTAAGAGAACCCTCTGTAATAGGAGACATTGTACAGACCCTGATACACATGACTCCCCATCTCCACCCCACATTTTGTGCATAATCTTGTGAAAAATATCTCGTGCTGTAAGTATTTGGGCATTTATGTTAATCGCATACAGAAATTTAAAACCGTGATAGTGGCAGTGTACAAGATACGAATGCTGTGACAAATGCCATCAGTGGCAATCTCCTGAAGAAATGAATATATTAATATGTTAAATATATAACAAAAGAGAATACAAGAATTAGAAGTGAAATAATGTGGTATTTGTTTGATCTTGAGGTGAGGACGAACCTCCAATTCTTCAAACCAAATTAAAAGAAAACTCCAGATCTGGTTACTCAGGCTAAAAATAAATCAGCTGTGTTACATAGAACGGGTCCAGATCGTGCAGTGGCCTACACCAAAGTCAGCCCTCATTTCTGTAAAAAGCCAGAGAGCAAATAATTTAGGATTTTCAGGTCACATGGTCTCTGTGCAACTACTTAACTTGGCTATTATTGTAGCATGAAAGCAGCCACAAACAGTAACTAAAGAGATGACCACGGCAGTGTCGAATACAACTTTATTTACAACAAAAGGCAGTGGGCTAGATTTGGCCAACAGGTCACAGTTTGTCAACCCCTGGGTCTAGACCACGCAGTTGTCTACACAATGGTGTACACCTCAAACAGTATTTACAGAGCACGGAGTCCTTGGCTCAATTCAGAAAATGGAGGCTATAACCTTCCATATACTGTTTCTGCTTTTTATACTCTTTAGCTTCCATAAAAGAATGTGGACCCCACTTCCAGCTCAATTATCTATCAAAAAGTAGGGTCATACTCACCTGGCCACGTGGATAAGCTCTATTAAAGGCTTTTGCCCAGATATACTACTTTGACTTCACTGCCTCAAAGCTGGATTGAGAGTTACAACACTCAAGGAAGGTTTTTTAAAGAACAAGTGTCCATCTATTCTTCTAGACGATCTGTATTCGTGGGCCAAATCAGAGGTGCAGAGAAATAGGTCCCTAAATTGCCTCTTCCTCACACTCAGCCACTTCCAGTAGAACTTTCTTTTTCTGCACTGCTCTTTGGTTTGAAGATACCAGTTGATGCAGGAAGGACTAGCCCTAAGATAAGCATTGCTACTCCCACAGTAAGGGAATTCTGAGTTTTGGGATCATTATAGAATAGTGTACTTCATTTGTCCCCAAGATGTTTGTATCTGATTTAGAACTAGGAATAGTCATAAATCATCTTGAAAATCCATGTATTTTGCCTCAAGGACTCTGTGAACTATACAAATGGAAATGGCGCAACCTGACAAATAATGGTAGGTGGGAGAGAAAAGGGCACTCAACACACTGAGTGGCATAAATAAATTTCCCTATCACCAAGAAAAGCCATTTTGGTGGTAACTTGGCACTAAGTACCACAAGTCTCCAAAATACTCATATTCTTTGATCTAATAATTCCACGGTGAGAAATTATCCTAAGGATAAGTACACACATATAGACTGAAGTGTAACTTTTAAGAATAACAATTTTTTAAGACCTGGAAACAAAGGAAATGTTCCAAGACAAAAAATAAGTAGATCAATGATAAGAGACCCATATACTAAATCAACATCATTTATGGAAGAACATTTGATGACATGAGAAAATCCTGAAGTACAATTATATGTGTATCAAGAGTAGGAATTTAACCCAGTATGGATTGTATAATCCCAAATACCACAAAATTAAGCTCATGAATGATTTTTTTGGCACTTATACAAATGTGCATTTTCCAAAATTCTATAATAAACCTAAGTTTTTTTAAAAATAAAAATTTACATTTTAAAAGTACATTTCACTTTGATACTGGTCTCACACGTATAAATTTATCATAAGGAATTATAAAGGCAAGTCAGTATTTTAGGCATGGTAGGTACAACATCAGAGCATATAAAACTGAACTCATTATGATACATCAAAATGAGAAATTATAAGTGAAAGAAAATTAGAAAGCAGAAATAAAATTAGAAATTATACATTTGCAATGATCAACCTTGTTTTTCACATATAGGGGAACTTTTTCTTCCAAATGGTCAAGTCCCTAACAGGCTCAAAACCACAGAGCTTCAGTGCCTCAGGGTCATCGTGGGGAGGCTATAAATAATGACACACTTGCCTTGACAGTGGAGGATGTTTCCTAAAACAATGAAGAATAATCTGTCTGGGGACCTGTTCATCACTGTTTCTGTTTTACATGTTGGAGTTTTGAGTAGTTAATCTGGAAGACGAATGTGTGGGTTATCTGCATCTATCTGCCCTTTCGGGGTCCTTTCTTGGTCCTTTTTGGAAAGTTGCTGCCTTGGGAGACTGACCTCTTCAGACTCCTGCCTGGGTTTGGCCGATAGGAGGGAGGCATTCACAGGAGGGGAGAAGGGGCTGAGTGTATATCACCCTTGTCCCCAAGATGCAGTTTTTATCAGTGGCTGCATCTTATAAAGATGCCCTTCTTGGGGGGAAAAAAAAAGAAAGAAAGAAGAAAAAGAATGTCTTTTCCTCTTTACTCGGTAAGGCCTTCTTTCGGGAGGAAGCTGGAATGACTGCCTGCTGTTGCCAGTCCCGGAGCACCTCCCCATCCCTGGGTAGTTCTAGTGACTCTGTTCAAATTTCATTCATTAAACTTTAATTTCTTCAATTAAACTACTTAGGTATGTCATCTGATTCCTTTTGGGATCCTGGCTATTTTAGGAAAAGAAAAAAAAAAAACCTTTCTAAGAAATTACCGCCTTAGAGGAAAGATTATCATCAGGTCCCCAAAATTCTATCAAGCTGAAAAAATACAACCTGCACTTCTCATGAAAACTGCACATTTAAAGCCACAGCTTGAAAATATGGAAGAACAGACCAGTCATAAGCTATCACTACAACAAATAGCAAGCATTTAAAAATTAATGATTGTGGAATGAGATCTACCTAAATTTTACCTTGAAATCCAGTGAAATTCAAGACAATGTTATCAAAAGGCTTTCTTTTGAAAACTGATTCTTCTCGGTACACTTTTCAACCAAAAATATAGACTTCATAATGGAATGGAAAGGTACAGAAAAATACTTTGCAGATCAGCAACTTACCTCTTTGAACTTGTGACTGAGCTTGCTTGTGTCCAGATCTGATGGGGAAAACATGTCCTCATTTTCAGGCAGCTCAAAGACTTCAATGGCCATGTCACTGCCAGGAAGAACAGGTCCTGCCTCATCTTCCTCTTCATCTGTGGCATATTCTCCTGTCTGAAAGGAAGGGGATTTCAGAGATCCAGCTGTCTTCACCCCAGGTGGAAGTGGGTTATTTGAAAATATTTTATAAAAGAGAAATAAAATATGTCACCAAATGGTGAAGTGTAAGTAGGCTTTTAAGTCAAGCATGCCTCATGCTGCCAATGTTATACACAAATGTTAGTTCAAAGATCCAAAGTGACATGTCTACACCATACGTAAGTGCATTCCTACCTAAAAATCTAACAGCAGCAGTAGCACCTTTAGTATAGCAGTACAAGTTGGTCTCCATCTGAGTATGCGGTGGTTTTATGAAATAAAATTATATTGCTAAGGGAAATAAGTGATTCCTATAAATCCCCACCACTGTGTGAGTAAGTCACCCAATACTGAGAGCAGGGAAGAAGGAAGGGGAGATCAAAAGATTCACAGAGCTGGAAAGGACCTTAATTAAGTCTTACGAAGGTTTAGCAGATGGATTCTCCTAAACTTTAGAGTTCAATCAACTTTGTTTTGTTTGCTAGCTAACGTGTTGGTTAACCAGTGACCTAAATGAAAACCAGAGGTTTCTGATAGCCCACAGAGGTGTATTGCTTTGCCTACACAGCATTTTGATAAATCTTAGTATTTTGTCAATGTTAAATAAAAAAATTTACGTGAGATTCTAGATTTCCAGTTTTTCTTGAGAAAGCCAAAGATATGGCAATATGGGTATGTTGTGACGTGAAAACCACCGGCTAGTTAGCAGTGGCTGCCCCTCTGGGATGGGTCACACACCTTCAAATACACCAGAACTTTCATAACTCTGTACTGCTATATGCTGTTAGCTTCATTCCTTCATGATACCCACAGGCCCCTGTAGCTATGTGAGTTCATGGCCCCTGGAATAAATGGGCCTCCATACCTTCCTTAGCATTATTAGAAAGTAGCTCCTCTCCTGGCAGCACTCCAAGCTATGAGGCTCTAACTCAAAATAATTGTTTGAAATCTATACCTTATGATATAATTTAAAGACAAATAACGGATTCACCGGGTTGAGAAACAAAGTTCATTTAATGTGTCCCTGTTCTTTCAGGTAGTATTCTATATAATATATAACACAGACAAGAAATCATATTGCCTTTAAGAACACTTTCATAAAGTGTGTGGAGTGATTTATTCCTTTGATTAAATAGGCTTAGCATCTGATTGCTGTTTTTTTCTTTTGGTTCTATACTACATTCTTCTTGGAAAAGTTGAAATCCTATCTCATTTAATGTTTTGCACATGAAGGAAATCTGGTCATTAACCTCAATGTAATAATTCCTAATGTCTGAAAGGCCATTATTAAATTGCCATTCTGATTTCTCCTTTTCAAGTAACGTAATACTGGTTTCCCCCTAGGTCTCATTCTCTGTCATTGTCTTTGTGCCTCTACTCGGACTTCTAAGTCCTCCATGCTTGTTTTAAATTGTGGATCGCAGAAGTAGGCACAACTTCCAGTAAGGAGTCTGAGGGCCGTTGACCAGGGTGGACAAACTGCCTCAGCATCCTTCAGACATGACTTCCTCACATGAAGGCTATTATCACGAAGACCTTGACTTTGGTGGCATTTGCATCTACAAGTAAGCTCAGTGTTTCTCTGGGTTGAAACAGCTCCTCAAGGACTCAGAACCCCTGGACTCTTTAGAAACCAATCTGAAAATGTGTAAACTCTAAACACCATTCCAAGTGTCTCTGGCACTGGCAGGAGAAGGTAGCTGAACAGTAGGGACTGCTGATTCTAGGTAGCTCCCACTTGTTGGTGTGATTACATCCTGTAAATCTTAGAAGAACCCTAATTCCAGATTTGGTATGACTTTTTGTGATATTCTGTATATTAACTCATCTCCTACTTATATATATATATTTTTAGAACCAACAGGTACTTTGTAAGTCCCAGTGATGTTAACTTAACTAATAGAAATGCAGTAAGGCTGGTAAGGACACAATCTTGATACCTTGCTGACAGTTTGGTTTAGACACTGGGTGCTTGTTTTTAATCCTAATTACAGCGAGCAGCAAAGCCATGCCTTCATTATACAGGCCTGAAGCAGGTATCTTAAATTCACTTCTACATCACCAATCTGATGAATTTCCTGAGTGGCTCCATAAAAATCTTAAGCTAAATTTAAAGTCTGATGACCATGTGGCACATTTTAAACATAAAGTTGAAATGATCAATTTGATTTCCCTTTGCCAGTTTGAAAATAGATACTTCTTTATTATGTGTAAGGGAATGAATATAAACATGTGCCTAGAACAGGGCCTGACATATAATAGGCCCTCAACAAATATTTTTAAAAGAACATATCCAAGAATGCCTATTGCACTTGCTTGGTAATATCTATAACCTCCTAAGGAGGTTTTCAATAATATATATATTTTTAAAAAATGAACTGCAAAGGCATTTGTTAAGAAGGCAGTATTCTGTCACTTTTATTTTTTAACACTTTTTACAGTGAGTAATAGGATTAGGGTATATACAATATATGTAATTCTTATCTCTAAGTATAGTTCTGGCTTTGTCATCCATTTTAGTTATCAAAATTACGTTCATAAATGTAAATGTATTAAGAATTCTACCTCTTGATTCATTTTTTTACTTTATCAATCTCAATATCCAAATTATCTGCGATTCTGCTGAAATTCTTTTTATCTTTCATCTTTCTACCTCCTAATGTTTTCTCTTTCTAATTAGTCTAAGAAGCATACTAAGATCAAGATAACATCTTTAGTGTCTTGATTCTACTTATTACTTTTAGAGGTTCTGGATGGGGGGTTTAAAAACTATCGTGCTGGGGTGCCTGGGTGGTACAGTCAGTTAAGCGTCCGACTCTTGGTTTCGGGTCAGGTTGTGATCTCAACGTCTCAGGGTTGTGAGATTGAGCCCTGTATGGGGCTCTGCACTCAGCAGGGAGTCCACATGAGATTCTCTCTCCCTCTCCCCCACTTTCTGCTCCACCCCCTCCTGAGCACGTGCTCTCTCTCTCAAATAAATAAATAAATACTTAATAAAAATAAAATAAAAACTATCATGCCAAGTGGAATTTAAAAAACAGAACAAATAAGCAAGGGGAAAAAACGAGAGAGAGACACAAACCAAGAAACTGACTCTTAACTACAAAGTGATGGTTACCAGAGGGAAGTTGGTTGGGGAATGGGGAAAATAGGTGACGGAGACTAAGAACTGCACTGGTTGTGATGAGCACTGGGTGTTGTACGGAAGTGTTGAATCACTATACTGTACACATAAACTAATACTGTATGTTAACTAACTGGAATTTAAATAAAAACTTAAAAAAAACTATCTTGCCAATCTCTCTTGCTGATCATTTATCAATCCCAACATAAATAGGGTTTATAATAAATGATGCATTTACTACAGAACCTCATAAACATCTA